>NW_011368797.1:0-2563 GCF_000735185.1 Notothenia coriiceps | reverse complement strand
CAGTGGAGGAAATAAGTATTTGATCCATTGCCGACTTTATAAGTGTACCCACTTACAAAGAAATGAACAGTCTATAATTGTAATGGTAGGCTTATGTTAATAGTGAGAATAAGAATATCAATAAGAAATGTCCAGAAATGGACATTATATAAAAGATAAAAATGTGCATTTAACTATGGGAAATAAGTATTTGATCCCCTTGCAACAAACAAGAATTCTGGCTCCCACAGACCGGTTACATAAGTCCTCTTCCTTTAAGAAAGTAATCCTATTATCAGTTTCTTTTTGATATTCTTTCTCTCACTGTTAAAATAAACCTACCATTAAAATCATAGACTGTTAATTTCTTTGTAAGTGGGCAAACTTACAAAATCTGCAAGGGATCACATACTTATTTCACATGGACCTCTAATTCAAGCCATTCATTTACAGCACAGCCCCTCGAGTGGTCATCACCTCCACCTCTGAGTGAACCTGCTGTAAATGTGTTTTTATTATTATGCCTGTTACCTTGGCAGCGGTGGTGATGTCCAATTGCAGATCATTACGAAGAGGACACACAGTTTTAAACGCCTGCATGTTCTGCATGTAGCCAATCCCCCTGGCATTCACAGATAGGAAAAAGACTATTACAACACAACACTGATTTCAGGAGCTGGTTTCAAATCATATTATTCATAGGATATAAAATATCAAACAAGGACGAAAGCTTCCACTCTATTTTTATGCGGGATCCTGCGTTGTCTCTGCAGGAGAAGAGAGATTCAGCCATAACTTTTAGATGAGTCACTCTGTGTGTGTGTGTGTGTGTGTGTGTGTGTGTGTGTGTGTGTGTGTGTGTGTGTGTGTGTGTTTCTGAGAGGTGTAGAAAAAGATGTCCCTTGAGGTGTTGATAACTAGGCAGAGCTGGACTTCTTACTGTCTCCTTAAAATAAGTCTGACATCGCAACATGAACTCAGAATAATAATAATTAGTTGACAGTAATGCATGTTGAACAGAGTTCCTAGTTTGGAGAATTTCTCTGCTTCAGTCTGTCTGTCTAAGACTTATAATATTTCTGCTATATCAATCATGCTAATACATTTAGCACAGATACCCATGGTCTTCCAATGGGTAGCTTTTCATGATTTAATGGATATGTGAGCTCTCCGGTTAATATTTCTTGATGGCCAACACATTGGGAGCTTACAATGTGTCTAAAATAGAAGCCAGGGTTTCCATGAAACTCACTGTGGGTATTCATGTTCTCCAAAGCATGGATGGTTATGATTATGTGATTTGATCAAGCATAAAGTTCCACAAGCCCCAACAAAATCTCTCTATATATAAAAACAATCATCTCTTACACTACGTATTCCATTTTTATTTAAATAAAAATAAAAATATGTACCTTTTGTGACTCAGACTTTGAAACACTAACATCTTTTCTTTTCCTGTTATATAATTAAAATATGTTGGGATTCTTTCTAGGACTTGCTAAACTATAATGACATAACATATGCTAATATAAAACTTGGCCTTCAATTGGGAAACAGTAATAATTTCATTATTTTAGCTAAGTATTTCATTCACAAATGTTGCTTCCTCACAATTTCTCCAGTGTTAAGTGGTTTTCCTGATCAAATTAAACTATACAAATTATCAATTACATGTTGCAAAACAAGAAAAGCCAACTTTACAGATTTCTAAGCACGTTCATTCCTGACCACTTTTGTGCTTTTACTATTTTTTTTCGGTTTTCTGTTCATATGTTTGATTTGAGTATATGAACATTGGTGAGAGGAGCCTTTTTCAGATGTCTGATAAAATGTTGTTCAATAAAGTTATAAATAAATATTATATATAAATAAATGATCTTCAATTTGCTGGACATATTCATGCTCTGAAAGGTATTGCTTTCATATTTCATGGCTGTACATGGCTGTACATGGCCTGTCTTTACCAGTAAAATGCAAGCATCATATCATAAAGAGAGTAATGTGCAGTGACGTGCAGTGAGGTTCATGGCTGGTGAGGCACTGACTCTTTCAGAGTCAGATTTACAAATATTATATTTTGACCTTAATCGAAATATTCGGTTATTTTCAAAAGCTTTTTTAGTCTGATGCTTCGATTCATTTTAAAAATACCGTTCAACAAAAGGATACCCAAAATCTAAATATTGGATTGTTCTTTCTTATAAGATCCCATTTTCATTACAATTGTGGTCTTCCTACCTTGACTTGAATATTAAGTCCATGCTCTCCTTCTGGACAACAATCTCTATTAATTTTTTGTAAAAGTCCTCCTTATCTTCCTGTAGTTTGAGAAGTCTAGCTTGTTGTTTGTGTCTACCGTCTCTGCGTAGAATAACAGTAGCAACAAGAACCTGTGGGCTCACGTGCCCCCCATTCAGTGCGGTAGAGGTTATGGCTGCCTCTCCTGGTGCTTTTTTCATTGCCGTTGTATGATGAGACCAGCGAGCCTAAATATCATATATACTGTAGCGATCTGCATTTATTGTTCAAGTGTTCTGTTAACTGTTTGTGTCAGGCTTCTGTGAGGAGAGCAGGTAGGGGCGGG
>NW_011368796.1:0-2846 GCF_000735185.1 Notothenia coriiceps | reverse complement strand
AGTTGATTTTTTACCAAAAAGTTCTATTTTGGTTTCATCTGACCATATGACATTCTCCCAATCCTCTTCTGGATCATTCTAAATGCTCTCTAGCAAACTTCAGACGGGCCTGGACATGTACTGGCTTAAGCAGGGGGACACGTCTGGCACTGCAGGATTTGAGTCCCTGGCGGCGTAGTGTGTTACTGATGGTCGCCACTGTTACTTTGGTCCCAGCTCTCTGCAGGTCATTGACTAGGTCCCCCGTGTGGTTCTGGGATCTTTGCTCACCGTTCTTGTTTCTCATTTTGACCCCACGGGGTGAGATCTTGCGTGGAGCCCCAGATCGAGGGAGATTATCAGTGGTCTTGTATGTCTTCCATTTTCTAATAATTGCTCCCACAGTTGATTTCTTCACACCAAGCTGCTTACCTATTGCAGATTCAGTCTTCCCAGCCTGGTGCAGGTCTACCATTTAGTTTCTGGTGTCCTTTGACAGCTCTTTGGTCTTGGCCATAGTGGAGTTTGGAGTGTGACTGTTTGAGGTTGTGGACAGGTGTCTTTTATACTGATAACGAGTTCAAACAGGTTCCATTAATACAGTTAACAAGTGGAGGACAGAGGAGGCTCTTAAAGAAGAAGTTACAGGTCTGTGAGAGACAGAAATCTTGTTTGTTTGTAGGTGACCAAATACTTATTTTACCGAGGAATTTACCAATTCATTCGTTATACATCCTACAATGTGATTTCCTGCATTCTTTCCCCCCATTCTGTCTCTCATAGTTGAAGTGTACTTAGGAAGAAAATGACAGGCCTCTTATCTTTTTAAGTGGGAGAACTTGCACAATTGGTGGCTGACTAAATACTTTTTTGCCCCACTGTATATATATGTGATGATGAAGATGATCATTATTACGATGATGGTGATGAGGATAAGGATGATGATGATGCTGATCTTCCTCCTTTGATCATCTGGTGTTTTTTGTTTTCGTTTCTTTTGTATTGTATCTGATCCATACCTCATGTGACGTCATTTCCCTTCCTGTTTGTGGGGGAGTCGGTGAGGAGAGAAGCTGCTGATCTCAGATCTGTGTTTCTCTCTCTGCGGGTGTTTCTCTCCTCCATCTCTCCTCCGTCTCTCCTCCATCCCTCCCCCGTCTCTCCTCTCCTGCTGGCCGGCCTCGGTGCTCTCTGCTCGGCTGGCGGCAGCCCGGAGGGTCGGTGTCTCGCTCCGTCATGGTGCAGAAGTCCCGGAACGGCGGGGTGTTCCCCGGAGCTCAGGCCGACCAGAAGAAGCTGAAGGTCGGTTTCGTGGGGCTGGAATCCGGGGGGACCGAGTCCAGGGACGGAGCTCTGCTGATAGCCGGTAAACAGCGTGCGCGTGTGTGTGTGAGAGAGAAAGTATAATTAGTGTGTATTTTATTGAATATGTAATGCGTGGAACCAGAGGCGGTTCCTCTGCAGATCTCCAGTAAACATGAGAACCTTCGTGATCTTTATACAGTCTGATCATGATGAACACAACAAAATAACAGCAGCTCGACCAATGGGGATGGAGAGAGCTTCACAGTGAGCTGGAATATGATTGGCTGATGGCTCCAAACCTTATATCTTATAAAAGTTCAACAATGAAAATATGCATGTGTTAGTTTGTATGCATCTTAGTGTGTACATATACATGTGCAGCTGTTAGTGTGTATATAGATTACCTTATAATTGAGTACTACATTTTATGGTATTTAATTTTATAGTTTTTTACTGTAATTTTGTCTTTTTATCTCGTTTTATTTTTATCTCGTTTTATTTCAGGCTTCTCATGTTTTTTATATAATTTTCTTGTAATTGTAACAGTATTTTACACGCTCATGTGTGTTAGTTATTCTGGACAGCCCAGACAGACGTGTTTTGTGATACTGGGCTTTATAAATACACTTTGATTTGATGTTTAATGTGTATTTCTACCTGTGCAGGGTTAGTGTGTATATATATATATATTATATAATTCTACCTGTGCAGGTGTTAATGTGTGTATATATATATATATATATATATATATATATATATATATATGTATATATTTGTACCTGCAGGTGTGGAGGAGGGCCCTCGGCGGCAGCGCAGCAGTGTGTCGGGGGGGAAGAAACCTCCAAAGAGAAACGCTCTGTATCGCCGTCTGCAGAACTTCCTCTACAATGTTCTGGAGAGGCCGAGAGGATGGGCCTTCATCTACCACGCATACGTGTAAATACTGAGTATATCAAATATACTGGGGGGGGTCAGCAGGTTCAGGGATGGCAGCTGAAGGTCACTGTGGACGATAAATAACCCGTCCAGGGTTAAGCTCTACCTCTTATAGAACCATCGTTACTCTCAATACCTCCACAGGTTCCTACTGGTTTAATGTCTGTTCTCTTGGTTCCTGATGGTTTAATGTCTGTTCTCTTGGTTCCTGATGGTTTAATGTCTGTTCTCTTGGTTCCTGATGGTTTAATGTCTGTTCTCTGATGGTTCCTACTGGTTTAATGTCTGTTCTCTAGGTTCCTGCTGGTTTAATGTCTGTTCTCTGGGTTCCTGATGGTTTAATGTCTGTTCTCTGATGGTTCCTGCTGGTTTAATGTCTGTTCTCTGATGGTTCCTGATGGTTTAATGTCTGTTCTCTGAGGTTCCTGATGGTTTAATGTCTGTTCTCTGATGGTTCCTGCTGGTTTAATGTCTGTTCTCTGATGGTTCCTGATGGTTTAATGTCTGTTCTCTGATGGTTCCTGATGGTTTAATGTCTGTTCTCTGAGGTTCCTGATGGTTTAATGTCTGTTCTCTGGGTTCCTGCTGGGTTCCTGATGGTTTAATGTCTGTTCTCTGATGGTTCC
>NW_011368795.1:16904-23024 GCF_000735185.1 Notothenia coriiceps | reverse complement strand
AATAGCCAATTCTAATGTCTAACACTTAATGTGTAGAAATAGATGTCCTGAATGGGTTGATTGTGCGTTGATCTGTTGGTAATGCCTCGGGGTTCCGGTGGGCATGTAAACAAATGCATAATGCATATATACTATACTTTGTGGCCTCACCCAGTTGCATAGCGACACTTATTGTTTAGGTGTCTTTTAATAAGCAGGTAGTCATATCATTAGCTAGAACTAGCTGGATCTGATCGATATGGACATAAACGCGAGTCGACTGCTGACGAGTCGACACGCAGCTCTGCATGATCACATGCAGCGGTGAGCGGACAAAACACACACTTCAGGTTAGAATATCACACGTAGCCAGTGGCGGTTCTACGGGGTGGCACGGGGTGGCAGCTGCCACCTCAGAAAAATGCCTTGCCACCCCAGCTGCCACCCCATTTGGCAGCTTTGTTTTGAAAGAAAAGTTGTGGCTCATTGGAGATTTGAGAGAAAATCTCTAATGTCCGAGTGCAAGTGAATGCAGCACAAGACGCGAGCCTTGTAACCGCCCCCCCCTGCGCGAGCTTGGAAATATGATTGGCGGCGATTTCATTTGAACGGGAGGACAGCGCAAAATGAGAAGCATTTCGGATACAAGTAAACAGAAGGAATGAGGTATTTGCGGTCAGGGTATGGCTTTGGTAGGCTACAGCCATACCAATAAATGGCTTAGCCCCACCATGAAAAATGATGTTAAAGTAAGCCAAATAAAGTCCGCCAACTCACGTGGAGTAAATTGCACAGACAGCAGTTTGTAAGATTGATTTCAGAAGCCACAAATTCCGAAGAATAGAAACGGTTTTGAAAACGTTTGTCACGTAGTGATCATCTTCTCAATAGAACATCTTTGATAATGTATTCTGGCCAATCAGAATCAAGATAACGGCGTGGTGTTGTTGCAGGAAGTCCCGACGGAGAATACTTTTGCTGTAGTACATATACATCGGTACAACTATAAGACCCCACGGTTTGATGATTGATAGGTGTGTGGGATGTCTTTCATTTTGACACACAGAACAATGGGGGCTATCCACCCTTATCCACAATGTAAAGTAATTCACACAGCCTCTTCCCTCTCCTCTCTCTCTGTGAGGAGCAGCAGGTTCAGCTTTCAGAACAAAGTAACAAAAAACTAAAATGGCATTCATTTTTTTAAATGTTTAGTAATAGATTTATTTATTTTTATTCTCAAGAGAGTACCAGAATGTGTATTTTGTTAGTATTTAAAACCCAGACCCCCCTGCAGGGGTTGGGTTTTCAGCATGTCAACTCTTTCACCTGTGGGGAAATTGCAGGATTGTTTCCAGGTCGCCCTTTTTTTTCAAGACAAATGTGCCTTTTTATTTCATACAGTTCAATTTGGATTGAGACAGGGAAATAATCTAAACCTCACGCGTGGCGTTTCACTGTCAAGGGGAGCGTATATGTAATTACATTGCAAATACTGACTTGAGCCCCACCACTGTATGGGTTAGCCCTACCATAGAATAACAAAAATACTCTGGCGCCGCCACTGCCTGGGGGGAAATTCAGTTTTTCACTTTGTTAGTTATGTAAATACACAGTACAAATACACAATGCACAGGACCTTCACACATTAGGTTTGAAAACACACGTGCGTTTTGTATATGGAGAGGTGCCAGAGCGAAGAGGCTGCCATCTTTTTTGAACGGTATCAGGGGGAGCGGTGCTTTGCTCAAGGATGCCTCGGTAGTGCCCAGGAGGTGAACCAGTACCAGCCCACACTCTGTTTGTATGTTCGGAACTTCAACTGGCATGTATTGGTCCCTAAACCGAGTCCCTGAGCTACTGCCCCCCCCCCCTGTGTGTGAGCATCCTGAGTGGGATGGTCTAAAAAGTAAAAGATGACATGAGGCATACAGTGCACTGGAGTGAATGCTGTGACCTTGATTTGCTCAGACTACATTTCACATCACCGGGTGGACCAATATTGGCAGTAAAGGGTCTTGTGGGGGCTGCTGCTGCTGCTGCTGCTGCTGCTGCTGCTGCTGCTGCTGCTGCAGACCCTGGCCCACTTAAGGGCCACTGGTGATTTCCTATCTGGGCTATCATTGATCCCCAGGCACCAGCAAGTTAAGGTTTGAGCTAGCATTGGGTCGTTTAAAGTTAGCTGTCTCTGGCAACACTGATCCGCACTGATCACGTTTGCACTCCCTCTCCTTTTCTCTTTTTTCACTCTTCTTATCACTCCAAGGGATAAAAGTTTGCTACTCTAATTGCTTCCACGTCGGAGAAGAACATGAAAACTTCTGTTACAACAATACTAATGCACTAACACACTAAGAGGACTGTGTGTGCAGCATTGTGCACAGGACTGTGGTTGTAAAAGACCAGCGTTTGTATTATAGGATTCTTTGAATATAGTCTAGAGAAAGCTGCTTGCATTTTTATTTATACCCTTTTTAATTATTCATGTTGACTTACATTTAGCCTTCAATTTAATGTGCAAAGATAGGTGTTGGTGCATCATGCAGATAGCGGGTGGAAGATAGATCAAATATTTGCAAAAAGGATGTAAAATTAGATTGTTCCTTCATATTTGATTTTAACAAATGAAACCTTTATGTGGATCCTATTCTCTATTTATAGTTTGTTTGAAAACATTGCAACAGAAGCTCTGACTTGTGTACATGCTGATTCAAGCAATTATAAAGATCAAATCATTATTTAAATGAAATATAAATGAAAAACACTACACACAGTATAAAGGTGGTGTTCGCTAGAGGGTGAGTCAGGTCATATCACTGACCCAGTAACTGTGTTCTCAATATTTGAGAGTGAGGTTTGGGATAAATGCTAGCCACCAAGGAGAGGAGGAGCCAGCACAGTTAGATTTGTATATACAGTTATGGTTTCAGCTTTTGGATATGAACCTAAGGATGATTATTACGATAATGACAATTTCACACAAATGTCTCATAGGATGAAATGACAAAGTGAAGACATTTGGAAAGACAATGCCCCCATCTGAAATCCACCTTCTCATTTCATTATACTGTATTGCTCACTGATGGCCAGTCAGGGCCATTACACACGTATGCAGCACAGAGCCCCTGTGGACTTATCTGGGAGCTTTCGATGCTAAAAAATAACATTTACAAATATGTTTTTTTTCAGTCTATGTTATTTATGTTGAAAATTAGTTATTAAAGCTAATGTATGCACTATTAATCCTAAGCCTGATGTTTAGTTTCTCCTGAGGCTGCAGCTCAATTTGTCCCAGTGAACTATGAAATATTTATAAAGTTGTATATTTCCTGTCTGTGATATGATAATAATCTATCTTCGGATCAAGTCATAAATTGGTCCTTGGATCACAGCAGCTCCATTCTCAACATCAGGAAGGACACATGTCAAGACAGGAAACAAGGCAACACACATTTAACACAACATTACCATCAATGAAGACCATATCAAGACCCTTTATTGTACATGTGACCATGGAATAAATGATGTATTTCATTGACTGGTGCTTTAATCCAACTAACTATTAGAAAAAAGGACCCAGTATTTCCCGTTTGATCGTAATAACCCAAATGTGCACATTTTGTTCCCAAAAAGTCTGCAGAAATGAAGGACATTTTTCAGTGTCTCACTGTTTTCTAAATCACTTGGCAGAATCACAGTCATTATTTCTCCCATCAGTGTTCAGATGCTGTTGTATCCCATCATTTTTCTGTATGGCAATAAATGAATCAGGTGTTACCTAATCCCCTCAGAGCCCATCAGAATGGATATAATGAAACATTCTCATGTTCTGCATAACCCGTGTCAGTGATTCGGGGACTGTACTGCGTGCAGCCATGAAATGCTGCAGTCAGAGAATTTCTCGGAGCGCCAGACTCTGCCGGCCTGTGTTGATCCACGATGCACAGAATGCAGAAACAAGCTCTTCAGAGGCCAACATACTTCAGCTCTGCCTTTGATCAGAGAGGGAGGGAGGGCCGCCCCCCCCCCGCGCGCAACTAATAAAAAGGGGGGCTAACCAAAAAGGTGGACACAAGGGGAACATGGACCACATATGATAACACAATCGGGGAGGGAGAACCGTAACAGTCGAAGCACACCGAGGAGACTACTGGATTAGCAACGACGGAAATGGAGTGTCTGAAGAGCTGCTAGATACAATAACCTCAGTGACAAGACCAACAAGGGAGCTCTGTTCTCACAAAACAAACAGGCCAACCAATAATGAACACGTTAAGGGCCATTTCAGCACAGCATAACACACTTTGTGGTAGCTCCAGGACTCAAACCAGCGCGGGACCGGTTAAGCACCAGTACGGAGTCCCGAAGCTGAGGAAACTGTCTACCCCCGAAGACAGTCTTCAACCGAGCGTTCCTTCGCGTCTAAAACACGGCGACCGAAAAAGTTTAGGCAGACGTCGCGTGCGAGCTCGGACAAAGAGGTAAGTAAATAGAGATGGAGATGGACAATTGACTCTAATTAAATGTGTGACATAAGTACATGTTAGAAATAGATTATACATGCAGTAGACAGTAGATTAGAAACACCATCGCCATATAGTACAATAATAATATAACTAACTCGATGACGTCTACCGACCGGTAAGTTATATAGCGGAGAGTGACCGGGATCGATCGGCGATCGGGACAAATCGGCAAAGAAACCAATCCGGGTAACACAAATCGTCAGTTTACATGGAGCACTTTACAGTCGTGGCGAGGCCTACATACTATCAAACTAACCGCGAAGATCATAAATAAGACATAATTGCACAAGGAGCCTAGCAGCTAACGGTACTGGAACCATATTACCATAAAGGTTCATTCTGTACGTTAGCAAGAAGTCTATTCGTATGTCAGGATGAAACTCATTTTGGGATTTAATTCAATAAAATTTAATCTTGGGATAACTTCTATTTGTTAATATCTAAGTAGGATTTGCATCCAAACATTTACCGCAAACGATGTTTCCTACATAACATAACCCCGGGGGTCCTCATAGCTACCCGTACCTAGCGTCTATTTATTAGCATTGTTTTTTGTCTACGCGCAAAGTGTGTCAACCCCACAGCGGGCTAAATAACAACCCACCGACGACACCCACGACACATATCGAACTACCAAAGTATGATCCCCCGAGGTTGTGTACAATCCAAAGGGGTAATTACATGAGGCCCGCGATGGTCACCTATACGAGAGACCGTTGTGAGGGTGCGTTTATGTGTCACAGGGACGCTGAACGTTTACTTCCGAGCATTAGTCGAGTGACTGTGTCTCCCCATTCGTGCCCCACAATTTCACGAATAAAATAAGTGCGTGTGTTTTACCGAGCACGTGGTGTGTGTCTCCGTCCTCGAAACTTCCGTTTGTGTTCTATGAGTCTTTACCGATGAACATAGACATGACTCCATCGTAATAAAATAAAAACTTCAGTTAGGAAAACTGTTTAATACTTAAAGTGTGCTATTTTCTTTTTTTCTGTGTATGTAAAGAACCCCACCGAAACATCCCCCACGATACCGAATAGGACTCCCCACCGAAGTCGTGGAGGGCGATCGCCGGGGGACCGCGGCGGTGACCAAAGTTGTGTAATATTTGGTACACTTTCTCAACCTCGTCCTAGGTCACTCCGTTCGCGGCAGTCTGTCCGTTAATCAAATTTATGACTCCTGTGCGGAACCTTGAAGATTTCGTATTACGTCACTGTCGCTTTTGACAAACGAGTTGTGTCCACTTTACACCTTTGATAATATAACGAGAGTTACACTGGGTTGTAGATGCAATGTCATTTTTTTTGTAAAGGGTACCATATTAGGGAGATAACATTTATACCAAATAGGTCTGCTATAGAATGTGTCTAGTCATTAACTATGTGTTTCGTTTATTATTACGTCAACTAAAATTGGTACCGACATAAAGAGTTTAAACTGGGAGAAAAAGGTTTGGAAAAAGGTGATTCTCATTAGGAAAAATCTTTTATTCGTTATTGTGTGTCTGTGCCGCGACGGGCTGTGTTATTAATTTTGTTTAATACGTACATACGTCGTTACTCCTCTGGTGTTTCATAATAAGTCTTAGTTATGTCCGGAGACCCAGAGTCGT
>NW_011368795.1:0-16519 GCF_000735185.1 Notothenia coriiceps | reverse complement strand
GTCAAGGAGTGAACTCTGAGGCATGAACTCAATTGCACGACTCAAACTCAGACTCGGATGGTGTTTCAAAATAAAGACTTTACTGGAATTTGCACAGTAATGAAAACAAGGAAAACAAAAACACTCTTTCGAGGGAAAACTAGAACAGTGATCAATAACATAGATCCGTGAGAAGTCTGTGAGGTAAGCAGCAACGTAGGTCATAGAGAGACAACGAACTGACAATGAACAAGAGGGAGCTAACACAATATATACACAGGTAAAGGGGACACAGGTGGAAACAATCAGGGCGGGGAAAATAATCAAGGCGGCGGGGAGCGTGGAGGCCTGAAATGAGAGGGAGAATTAATTAAGGGAATAAACATAAAGCACAGGACAAAGGGACATAACAAAACTAACATAAAGAATAAACTTTCACTATAAGTTTCTTAGACATGACACCCTCCTCCAACACACACGAACGCGCACATGACCAATGAGGGCACGAGATAAGTTTGTGCACAGATGGGAGGCTGACAGGCAGGTAGGCCATCCAGTTATTTTCGCCGGGCCGGCTCAGATGATTGGTCGTGCTTTTTACAGTACCATGGCTTCCACAGATGACATTTTTGTATGTATTTATTTTCAAAGCATTTAATATATTCATTGCTATCGGGATGTTAAGAGCATTCCATGGAATATAACAACAAGTGTTTCTGAAGTGAATTACCTTTCCTACCTTTAAGGTAAGATAGGAGCTCTGATTTAGTACAGGACATGAGTTTAGGAGTTGCTTCTGTAAAAGGAGGATAGGTTTTGTCCTGTAAGAAGTAGTGAGTGAATTTCCCTGTAATGAGGGGGGGGGGGACAACCCTGGTTCTACAGCACCATCAGGTTAGGATCACCTTGAAGAAAATAAAAGCCATGAAGGCTGCAGGCCCAGATGCAGTGCCTGGCCGGGCACTGAAAGCATGTGCAGATCAGCTCACAAGGGTGCTTATTGATATATTCAACCTCTCACTACAACAAGCTGCTGTTCCAACATGCCTCAAATCCTCCACCATCATCCCAGTGCCTAAGATAACATCTGCAAAGTGTCTCAATGACTATCGCCCAGTGGCGCTTACACCAATAGTCACCAATAGTCATGAAGTGCTTTGAGAAACTTGTGCTTGAACACATCAGAACCATTATCCCACCTGATATTGATAAGCATCAGTTTGCCTACCGGCCTAATCACTCCACAGAAGATGCCATCTCTACAGCTCTCCACACCGCTCTGACACACCTGGAAGAACCAAACAGTTATGTGAGGATGCTGTTTGTGTATTTCAGCTCTGCATTCAAAACTGTTAACCCCAAAAACTGGTCAGCAAACTGGACAACCTTGGCCTTGGTTCTTCGCTGTGTTCATGGGTCATGGACTTTCTTTCAGATCGACCGCAACAAGTCAGAATCGGTAAGCACACATCCNAAATCAGAATGGTAAAGCAACACATCATTATCCACCCTTATCCTAACACCGGAACCGCACCAGGCTGTTGTGCTTAGCCCTATTGCTCTATCACACTTTTCAACCATGACTGCAACCCCCCATTCAACACCTCAACACCATAATTACATTGCAGATGACACCACCAGTAGTCAGTGTTATTTCAGATAATGAGGGTGGAAATCTGGTTGAATTGTGCAGGCGGACAACAACCTGGCCTTAACACCTCTTAAACCAAGGAGCTACATCATTGACTTCAGGAGAACAAGAAAAGGACGTCCCATCCTCCCCCTCCACATACACGGAGAAGCAGTGGAGAGCGTGGAGGACCTCAACTTCCTTGGAGTCAGCATGTTGACCCGTCTGACATGGACCTCCAACACCTCAAACCTAGTGAAAAAGGCACAGCAACGACTTTTCTTCCTCAGGAAACTGAAAAAGGTCAGACTACGACAGACACTGCTGGTAAACTTCTACCGTTCCACCATCGAGAGCATCCTGACGAGCTGCATCACTGTGTGGTACGCCAGCTGCACAGCCGTAGAGCGAAAGGATCTGCAACGGGTGGTGAAGGTGGCTCAGCGCATCGTCGGTACTGAGCTTCCAGACCTCGACAGCATCTTTACCAATTGACTGAGGAAGAAGGCCAGCAGCATGATCAGAGACACCACACAACCCGGACACTCACTGTTTGACTCCTTCCCATCTGGCAAACGGTTCAGGACAATAAAATCACACACCAACAGACTGAGGAACAGCTTCTATCCCAGAGCTTCAGCCTCCATCACTCCCATCCCTGTCCAACCTCAGAGCACATTACAACAACTGTGAACACACACACACACACACACACACACACACACACACACACACACACACACACACACACACACACACACACACACACACACACACACACACACACTCCACCCCTCAAAGACTGCAAGCACAACTATTTAGACATACTTATGGCTATTTCACAAATATATATTTAGATTGTAGGTGTAAATATGCACATTGACATTGAATTTTATCTCGTTGCACTGTCATCGTTACTACCTCTGCTTTTACCACTCTTATTTATTTATTGTGTCTATGTTGTACTGCAGTGAGAGTTGCCAAGTACATTTCGTTGTACTTTCTATAATGACAATAAAGATATATTCTATTCTATTCTATTCAGTGTTGAAATTTGGTGAGGGAACGGTGGGAGGATGGGTGTGTTGCACTCTAAGGTTATTTAACTAAGATGGTACAGTGCCTGCACACATTTACACTGGCAGAGGAACACGGGTCATTGTTCAGTCTCACTAGAATATTATGGAACCATAATCCTAATGAAGTGCATGTGGAAGATCTCTGTTGATGTGAAAGTTCTATGGAGGAACCAAACCCTCAACCATCAAACTCACGTTACGTGTGTTTTAAAGTTTTTATTTTGTGCAATGACAACGAGAAAAAAAAGTGAGAATGTACATCAATCTTAGACTAATGTCATTTACGTTTTCTATCATAAGCTTCCAAGCTCAGACACTGTTTTGTGTGTTAGCAAGCTCTTTCCCCCTGGTGACGGTTGATCTTGATCATTATTGTCACATAACTTCTGTACCGACACAATGCCGCTTCTTAAGCTACTTTAACCCAAATGATTAAATATTTTTAACATGAATTTGCCATTTTACTTGAACCCAAACTATAATATTTTCCTAAACATAACCCGGTGCTCGTCTGCTTGCGTGTAATGAGCGCCGGTTGACACATGTTGCTGGACATTCTAGGGAGAACGCACAAAAAACAAGGAATCACTTCAGTAAGATACCACACTGTTGTATGCGTATATGTTGACAGATGGATTTCTCAACACGTACATTATTATTTTATGTGAGGTGCAGATTCAGTAGTGAGACTTGTTGCGTATCACCTGTAGACCCCAGACTCGGACTGGAGGTCATGTGACAGTCTGATCCCTCATTAGGATTTCATTCCGCTCATCTGACACTCCCCAAAGATACACAACTAATAAATGAATTACATTAACTGCCAAATGATGGCGTTACATATCAGCAGCAGGGTGCCTCGCTGCTGTAATCCCAACACTACTGCATGAAATTGACTTGACAAATGAATATTTGCTGGGTGGAGCACGTAGCATTCCCCACCAAAGATTTTAAGCTGGCAGCTCATTGTGATGCCATTTGGCCCCCATTCATTCTAGACACATTTATCCCGTCTAATGATTTACTTACAATTATGACTTTGATGCACAGTCAACCGGTGGAACACATTTGAGAAAATCTAAGATAAATACTTAAAAAAATGAAATACTTTATCGCTATATCAACCTGATTGGAATTGTCTTAGTGAGCTCTCATAAATGAGAAAGAGAAGGACAACATAGTCAAGCCCGTCATTTTGCTCAAACTACATTTAAAGCAAATATTAAACGGATATCTATTCCCATAAAATAATATAAAAGATAACAAGGAAGCCATAGAGAAACACTAACTATAGGAATATTAGCAACATTAAAGTAAAATTATTTCTCCAATTCTCCTTTTTCTCCATTTCGTTTGACTTAAATCATTTCAGAAATACATCCATGATCAGGATATTAATGCTACATTTGCAGTTTCCAGGACGTAGCAGTATTTTACTTGAAGAGATTGTAATATTTTGCAGAATTATCTCACTTAGCACACTCTCTATCATTATGAAAAGGTTTTCTAACGATGAAAAGGTTTTATAATGATCATGTGGTGTCTGATGTTTACTTACCCCGGGCAGATCGTTGGAAAAACTCAAATTGCAGAGCAAATCGACCGTTTTCATGTCAGTATTCATGGCACCAGGATCCTCAAATTGGTGCTGATTATGCAAATAGGGACTGTAGAAAGAGTTTTATGGGTAGACTTCAAAACAGGGCTCTGTCTGCACGGCTGTGCCAAACAGACCAAGTAATGAATAAATCAATAGAACTTGCTCAACACAACTGCAGGATCTTTCTTTCAATCTGAAATTGCTTGATTTACGTTTATAATAGTTCTCAGTGTACGGGAGCTTTCAAATCCCTGCAATCATTTGGCCTTTAATGAAAGAGGAGATCGATCAAAGGAATACATCAGCAAGGGTGTGCAGTATGGGTGAGGAAGGGGGAGAAATAAACTTTCCACTCTATAAACTGTGTCTGGATTTATCAGCGATGATGGCTTCAGTCTGTGTGAAGTCACAACTCAAAGCTGCTGCCAGCATCACGGCGGAGCGTTCAGGAGATGAGAGAAGGCCTTCAGACGACTTCAGTTTCAGTGTTTCAGGATGGAACCAAGTATATTTACTAATGACTAATTATTAAGGTGGGAGGTAACTGGGTAGATCAACTCAAGTACTGTACTTAAGTACAATTTTGAGGTTCTTGTACTCCACTACAGTTCAGAGGTAAATGGTGTACTTTGACTCCACTACATTGTATTTAATACCTTTAGTTACTTTACAGATGTGGATGAATGATGTGAAATCTAATCAAGTGTTAAATCAGACTTTAGTTCCACCTGGAGTAAATTCACAAGCTACCCTGCAGTATACAAAGTCATTCAAGCTGCATTCATATTCATATGGACAATGATGCCAGTGACTTTGTTGTAGAAGTCCTCTTTATTAAAAGTATATCTGTCTCCATAGACATGACTGTTTTCATTTGAAGACCAATTTTGAGCATTTTTTAAGGTGACATTTTCCAATTTTGTAGATGCTCAATTTATTTGCTAGAGATAGCTAACGTGGAGGGAGCATCAGTTATGTGGGCTCAGATCCCCCACCCTCCTCAGTGAGGCAGATGTGATTGCTGCCCCCCTTGTGCTTTTTCATTGCAGTTTTATAACTGACCAGTGTTACTTTATACAGTGTCTTATACTCATAAGTAAAATAAGTTACCTGAACTACAAACATTACATTGGTGACATACAGAGATACTGTAGTAACAGTTTAGTAACATGCCTTTCAGTTTGAATGGGGGGTGGGGGGCTGAGATTCTCGCTGCTTGTATTTGCAAACTTGGTGACTTTCACTGTGATAGATAACTGGAATCATATATGACATGTATAACCCAGAGCAGTGTAATGATGGACCAGGGAAGAGTTATTCTCTGCTGTTCACTTTGAATCCAGCCTGGGGATGCTGCCCTGCTGACAGTAGCTGTGTTAGCGTCATGTGCACCAGCTGGGTCACATGACGTCGGTTCATGAAACGTTCTTGGGCGGCCCGGTGCGATGGAGTTCCTGAATGTCTGTGCTCAACTGCCCCGGGGTCAGACATACTTTATCAACAGCAGACACCTCAAAACCCTCCCAGAGCCCAAATGCAAAAAGGTGCCATATAGATTTCTTCTTGCCAATTTTTTTTAAAGCACTGTCTCTGATCCAATAACTCTGCTCAGCCTGCATGTAATGCTACTACCTTCCTCATTCTAACAGCATCCTCGCTCCCCAGATGCTCAGCTAACCTTACTCAAGCGGAGAAATGTGCACATCTCTAAAAGGACCTGTGCTACATGGGAAGTGTAAGAAAGTACAGATCCTGCAGCAATCGTCCTGCAATCCCTGTGGTGTGAGAGCTGTATCAGGAAGCCCCCCCCCCCTATGTAAATGCAGGGAAGACCAATGGTGGTTTCAATTTTGATACTGAAGTAAAATTATTAATGTAATGTATTTTGAGTGTATGGTTTATTAACAGAATTGCCTTTGTGTTAATATACATTATTAAAAAAAGTCTCATTAACATTGTTTTAATGTTTTTAACTTGTATGTTAAACAGATTGTGGGGGCAACAAAATGTTAGTCCTAGCCCGGGGGAGGAGTGTGCCTCTGTGGTTATAAATGTGTAGTTTTTCTATAAAAAAAAGTGTTATAGTTCACATTTAACGTTTTGAAATGCTGATTTAATACTGCGCTGTGAAATAAAGTTTTTATATCTGCTGTGAAAGCACATACGTCTGCTGGTAATTGTAAAGTCTGTTTTAGTTCTAGATCCCTTTTGAAATGCATATCTGTGAGCCTCCTGTCAAGTAATCTGTAATCTGAAGAATTACCATTAGTTTGTTTATTGAATTTATGTTACAGAACCTTTTCATATGTACGTTAATACACTTTGAAAGATGGATGGTACGTTTATGACATTGACAGTTTCCCCATAAACAGTGTAAAATAATCATGACAAACATTTAACACGATTTCTGTTTATATCCTATCACATAGTACAACATATACAGTTGGCAAATGTGTATTTCTACAACCTTGCTGTATATAGATTACAGTAATTACCTGTATGTTCACACTATTACTGTAGAAGTAATGCAACACAGTAGCCAGTAATTTACGATAATATATTGTACATTTGAATAGTTAACTGGGATTTTACCATAACTACACAATTCAATTTGCTCAATCAACAAAGAAAAACAAAGAAAATGCCCATTTTAACTTTGTATTACTCCATTGAAGTGCAAAGTACATTTCACAGTGTCTTGGACATGTTGTTACGGCCCCAACCTCTACTCCGCGGTAGTGGCTCGTGCTGAAACCCGCAACATGAAAGACACGCAATAACCGGTACTTGGTAACGAGCATTTATTGATAATCAGCCGTTTTGCTCACACAAGCGGAAAAAAAGAGGTCTGGAGGACTGGCCAAAAGGAACAAACAGAAGGAGGGAACCCGAGCCAGCCACACCACGGGCCGTAGGACCCAGAGCTTCCCCTAACCAGATATCAATTATAAACCCTATGGGAAACAAAATAAAGCAGCGAAAACTGGACTACCAGGTCCTCCAGGCTAATAATAAACACATCTGCAAAAATATGGCCTACAGCTCAAAATGGCAAAGAGGTATTCTAAGGAGTGTCTCCTGGCGTTAGGATAGGCGAGACATCCTTCTCCTCCAGCTTTTCTTTATATATACACACGGCTGAGTGGAATTTGGAACGCCTGGGCAGAGGCGGAGCCAGGGGCAGACCAGGTGCACCTGGGCAGAGGCGGAGCCAGGGGCAGACCAGGTGCACCTGCGCAGCAGGGAGACAGAAAAGAAAACAAGGAGGGGAGCACTTAATACATGTCTACACAGACATCCACTCAAAGTCAACCCTTTTTCTGAAGAATGTGCTGACATGGGGGTTCAAATTGCCATGCCTCTTTTTGGCTTTCGAGCCCGTCTCAAGGTTTTAAGTAAAACCTGCACCAAAGAAAGAAATTAGTATTTAAAGCCAAGCAAGAGCGATAAAAGCAATAAAATCACTTAATTTGTTGTGTTATCACAGAGGATGGTCTGAATACAGTATTTTACTATGAAATAATACAGTAAGATGTTGTGAAGTCCTGGTAATCATTGATCCAGTACATTCACAGTAATTAACTGTGCCTGTATAGATTTCACTGTGAAATAAAAAATGACAGTATTATATTGTGAACATTATAAAGTGGTAAAATAGTCATTTATTGTAAAAATATTACAGCTAAATATTGTGAAATCATGGTAATATTTTGCAGTGTACTGGTCCAAGAGTGACTTGGTAAAAAGTTAAATGTGAATACAAATGAATTGAAAACAATACGGGTGATGTCAGCATTGGCCATTTTGGCATATTTGCTTCCATCAAGTGTCAATAGGTCAATTATTTATTTATTTTTCTTTACAAAATGTCTCAGGGGCAGTATAATGTATTAAACAAAAAGGAATAGAGGGGCAAAGGTCATGTGGCAAGCAGAACTATTTTGTATTAATGACATGATAACAATTGTCATCAGAAGATATATGAAAGGGCAGCTGTTAAATGTAAGAATACAGTGATCAAGGTGAAGAATATACAAGACGTACTTAAAGTTACAGTACAGTTACTTTTTCTTATTCTAGATTGTTTTGTTGTGAGTTTCTGGGTCTTATTAAAGATGGCAGCCATAGAGATGTCTGCCTCCCCTCCAATACAAGGGACTGTGGTACCAAACAAAAGCAATATATGTTATGACCGGGTTATAACCACAGAACTTGTTGTGAGTAGTTTCAGGGAGGAACTATTTTCTTTGAAAGACAAGCCTTCAGGTCAGCCACAACATCAACACAGACAGTATACTGTAGTCTCATCGTGTGACCTTATAAACACTAGATTGCATATCACAGTGTGTGGTACAGGCAGAGAGAAGCCAGCATTTTGAAGCTGCTAATGGAGAATGTAGAGAGAACCTTTCCCTTTAGATGAAACAATCTGCAAAAGGTTATCAAATGTGTTCATCATCCAAGCAGATCCAATGTGTGTGGCTCCCTGTTCCAAACATGCAAACACCATTAGTCTCTCTCAGAGTGGTGCACACAGGCAAAGGTTAAGAGGACTTTATGCTAATGAGAGCTCTGCTAACACACTTAACACAGCCAGAGAATCAACCAAACATGTTTTTCTTTATGATTTTGACCTCAGACTCAACTCTTTGGTTGACCTTCATGAACGACCACTGTGTGCTGTTTGCACATTTGTACCGCAGAATGTGTACTTTATAATAACTTCATGTCTTTGACATTCTGAAGGTACAGCAGGCCAAACAGAAGATGTCAATATTTGAGCGTTATGTTTTGGGTGAGGGAGTGGCGGTATGAAGGTCTCTGCTGGCGTCTCTCCCAACTCTGAAATATTTGACAGGGATTTAATCTGTGTTGTCACTGTGTGCTGGGAATTGGAATAGATCTGAGTTCCGCTCTCTGAAAAGCTAATGCCCACCTTCATCTTTTAAAATGATTATCGACAGCAAGGTTACCAGGAGAAGAACTGCCCCAGGACCCCAGGGGGCCAGACAAGTCCAAGGACCGCTTCATGTCGATTGGTTTTTAGTGACACGATCGATTGTAAATTTGGTATAGGGGATAAAGCACAAAATCTCCCGAGGTGGCTGTTATTATCTGCGTCAACACACAGATCTGTATGACTATGCCTTCATGATGCAGAATATCTTCGGGCTGTCTTACTGTCCAACACCTTGAGGATATGTCTTTGGGCTGTGAAATGAACTGAACTGAGTTTGGTGGACAAAGGACCTCACAAAACAGGTTTTTGATCATAACTCAAGAGTTCATATTATGTTATTGACAGTTTCACATGAATGGATAATGTGAAAAATGTATGAAGTTATTTGAAAAACAACATTGGAAAATGGAGCTTGACTGTTGGTGAAGGCACACAACTGCAAGTCGGAATCCTAGTTTAAAGGGGCCCCACTGTCCTAATTGTGTTGCTTCATATCAGTATGTAGTGTCTCTACTGGGACATGTCTGCATGCTCTAATGTTCAAAAAGCACTTAGCCTATCACGTACAATGTGTTGGAGCGCTTTGAATAAAAGTGTCAGCTAAGTTAAATGTAAACTCTCTCAGGAGGGAGCACAGGGATTTGTGCCTTTGCAGACTATTTACAAGCACTACAACCTATATAACATAAGTTATCTTTAAATGTTAAAAAAGTATTGTTCTTCCATAACATTTTGATTATGAGAGAACAGTACAGTTGACAGTCGTGGCCATCAGCAGAGTGTTACTCTGTTTTATAGCTTTTTTTAAAAGGACTGATACAACTAAAGTTACCATAAGATCTAAATCTACTACAAATTAGCATTAGTACAAATTTGCAGTACTATATATTCAGGCACATGTATACTTCAAGACCTAATGTCAGAGCAAAATAAAACATCCGAACAAGTATTTATGTTAGAGAGAAGCTGTGCTAAACATGATTCGCCTGCTTCTCATATCGACAGCGCTGCCGTAGGCCGACTTGGACGACTTACTTCTCCAAGTAGATGAATCACCCTCGTCTACAAACGGAGCACACAGATCGATTTGTTTCCTTCTTTTTATACAAGTGGGATCGTTTTTGAACACTACCATACTCCGCTTGTGTTTAATGTGATCTCATACTACTGTACAGATGAAAGGAGTGTGAGAGCAGAAGTTTCCTCACTGAGGGATTCTGTTCCTCTCTCTTGTAGTTCAGGGACTTTATATTGGTACCAAAGATGTAGACAATAGACGTCGGGACGTCACCTATCGATTTTTGGAGTACCACTTTGAATCCTCAAGTTAAGTTTGGTCTTTCAGACCATTCTTTTTAAGTTTCATGTTAACGCAGCATTAATACACTTTAACTTCATACAGTCAAGATGGAGCAACATAATCATTTCAATGTGCTCTTGTTTCTGGCCACCTCATGAATGCACTTCCAGTATTCAGCTGAATGGATTTTGAAGTAGCATCATTTATAGCTCACTTGTGTGGATGGTATAGAAATGTTTGGCTTATAAAAAACACTTAATTGTCCTCGTAAGGAAATGTGTTTTGGACTCTGTCCTGCAAAAATAAATCTCACTTCTGTGGTTAGAAGCCAATGCAGTATCATAAACAATGTGTGTTTGTTAGTTTGGCTTATTGAAAAGCTAATATACCTGCAAGATTCTTGTTTTTTTTAAATCACTAATTGTGAGTGGCTTTGAACTAAATTGTCAGCTAAATACAACCACATAATAATTGCTCTATAAGTATTTACATGTTTTCTTTTCTCAGCACTACTGTCCAGAATGGCAACAGTGAGAGCTCGTGTGGGTTATTACACCTTGCAATAACAAGCTCAGTGATTCACCCCAGCATTCCGATGCGGGTATACATTATTGATCCTTGTCTGGCAGAGACATTAAATATATGAGACTTCATATCATTGTGTGTGAGTGTTTACAGTGCGGGATCATAAAGTCGAGCCTGTGACCGCAGAGAACGCTGCTCTGACGATCCTGCTCTCAGTGCTACAGCTCAGGTTCACAGGTGTCATCCCGCTGCTAAGTGCTCCAAAGGGCCATGCAATATCATCTTTGGCCCGCGCCGCACGTGTCTAGCAGCCCACAGCAAGTTGAGCTGAATCTCTTTTATTGACCGTTTAAAATCCTTGATTAAGGCCGAGTGTAGCCGCTCCTGTACAACAGCACAACAGCTCCAGCTTAAGCCAGAGTTGGTGGAAGTACTCAGATCTGGTACATAAGTAGAAGTAGAAGTACCAGAGTGTAGGAATACTCTGTTACCATGAAAAGTCCTGCATTCAAAATGTTGCTCAAGTAAAAGTAGAAAAGTATTATCATCAAAATATAGTTAAAGTAGCGACAGTAAAAGTAGTCATTGTGCAGATTGGTCCATTTCAGAATAATAGATATGATATGTTTTATAATGATTGATCATGAAAGTGTTCTCAAAGCTGGTGAAGGTGCAGCTAGTTTGAATGACTTTGTATACTGTAGGGTAGCTTGTGGATTTACTCCAGGTGGAACTTATATGATTGATTATATTTAACATCATTAATTCAAATCTGCAAAGTGACTAAATATTTTTAAATAAATGCAGTGGAGTAAAAGCATACTTTTTACCTCTGTATTGTACTGTCGTAGTGTAAACTAGTACCACAACATTGTACAGAAGTACAGTACTTGAGTAAATGTACTTAGTTACTTTACACCACTGTCTGAAGCAGGCTGTGGCCTGTGTTTATGGCTCTGCTGTGTGTGCTGTCACACCACGGACAGCTCCTCGGCGCCACGGACATCTTCTCCCGCTACAGCTCCGAGGCTGCGCGTGAAGGGGGATTCAGCATGCATTAACAAAACAGTCACACCCCTTGTGCACAGACATGATCCACAGAGGAACCGTCCATACTGCACTCATCGTGTGTGTAGTTATAGACTGATTATTTATTATTTTGTAATCCTGAAACTGGATGACTAACGAGAGGGCTATTTTCTTTATAAGCGATGTCAGTATTAATATTGAACTCA
Source organism: Notothenia coriiceps (assembly GCF_000735185.1). NCBI lineage: Eukaryota > Metazoa > Chordata > Actinopteri > Perciformes > Nototheniidae > Notothenia > Notothenia coriiceps. The sequence continues at coordinate 4,211 of NW_011368795.1, read as the reverse complement.
GGGATTTAAACAAATAATAATAAACGTTACATGGTATTTAGCTGAGGCTTATCCACTTTCATCCACTTTAGTACCGTAGACATGCAATTGGAGGTTTAGTATCTTGCCCAAAGACACTTCGACACTGCAGGGGCTGGGATCAAACCACCAACCCTCTGATTGGTTGATCAGCCAATTTATCCTTCTTAGCCACATACAGTCAGTATTGTGAATGTCTTTCCAGTAAATGTAACCCCCACCCTCTCGGGATCACAAGACCACTTGTACACCCCCCCTCCTCCTCCTCCTCCTCCTCCTCCTCCTCTCCTTTCGGGCTATATCCTCCCGTCCTCCCAAACAGCAGCATCACTGAGAGCAGACAGGGGATCGAGAGAGTTACCGAGCCCACCCATTCCTCACTGGTGTCGGAGGGAAAGATGTGAGAACATTTCGGCTCTCGGTTCGGTAACGAGCGTGTCCGGAACTCTCCTCCCTCCCGGCCGGGGCTGATGTGAACACACAGCCTGGGTTGGCTCCTCGTCAGAGAGCTCGCACATCTCCGCGCGTGACGGCTCCGTCCCCCCTCACTCTCCTCTTTAAGATTCCGCAGTTTGACAAGACGCCGCATCCTCCCCTCTCCTTACTTTCACGGGAATCCGGTGTATCTTCTGTTCGGATTCAACCAAGTTTAATCAAACCGGGAGTTTACCATGACAGCCACCAAGGAGCAGCCGAACCAGAGGCAGAATCAGCCGCAGCAGGATGAGGTGGGCACCGGCTTTTCTTTGCTCTCCATTTCTCCCACTTTACCCGCGCGCATTAAACTCTCTGCAAGGTCAGACCGTTAATCAACGTGTGGCTTATCTGTATGCTTTACCGGCAGCATGCAGGCGGCTCTGCCCGCACAAATGAAGTGTCCATCAGCCTCAATGTTAGTGAGAGGCGGATTTAACCTGGGCTTCCTCTGTAGAAACAATCAAGACGCTCTCAGCCGCGCCTGGAGCTCATTCAGCTGTCAGGGGAATGTTGAATGCCGTGGGCACATGCACAGTGTGTTTGTAGGGGGGGGGGGGGTCATTCAGCCGCTGCCTCCTGTCAGCTGCCCGCGACACCTTGCAAGAGAACAGTGGTGGAGATTGAGTCTGTAAGAGCGGAGAACACACACTGTGTCCCAGATAAACACACTCCATATCCGGCCCCAGGCTGCTGTTACACTGCAGGGGTTAAATGTTCCTGATCACCTTTACACAGGAGTTGTCACGCACTGCATCGTTATGTGATTTTTGGGTTTTCTTTCAAGATGTATTTATTTAATTGATACATTTGCATAAAAAACTGGGACCTTGACTTTAACTAAATGTTTTATCTCCACAGATATATAAAATATAATAATACTTAAAACTGTAGTTTTGCTTAAGTGAAATGTGTTGATATAATACATTTAATTAAAGTCAATTTCCCAGTTTTTTCAGTGTGGGCTAGCTTAGCTAGAGTGACTGATTTTCAGAGGTTGATAGAGGGGCGTAAAGGGACCCAGGCCGGGTCTGAGTCCCAGTGCATGTGCCTATCAAGTGTTCTTCACTGCGGCCTCCATGCTTTTTCAAGGCTTTACTGGGAATCAGAGTCTTTGCCAGATCTGGCGTGTGCAACTTGACAATCACGCGTCTTTGTATGGCCAAACAGCCGAGCCTCTATCACCATCAGTTATCGATTTCTCTCTCCAAATGTCCACAGTGCTCCTGCAGGCTCATGTAACCCCACGCTCAGTCAATGCACTTTTCTATTACACCTATAACTAATTATATGTTGCACTGTGGAGCTCCCTCTAGAGATTACTAAATATATTTGCTCTTAATTGAATTTAGCCCTGTAGCCCTATTATTCTAAGAAATCAAAACCGCGGCCTCATAATTGGGTTTCTGTGCCTGGGATATTAGAAGGCCTCATGGGATGTGGTAGGAATGTGATATCTCACAGCTTCCCATCCACTCTGCTGCTCAGTGGCCTTCAGGCTGTTTAAAAGTTATGTTGTGGATTGTTTCGTGTGAGCATTGACTTAATTAGTGAAGCTGCTGTAGCTCACAGCTGAGGCGATGCTAATGGAGCCTGCTGTGGCTGCACACATCATAACTGTTTCATACTTTTACCAATGCTCATTATTGGATTCAATAATCTCATGTGTCTGCAAAACAGCTGCAGGACATCATTAAGACTTCGATTTTTTAAGAGTTTTAGTGCATTCCTGTTAGAGTCGATTAGAAAAATGAAAATCGAAATACTTAAAGCCAGATGATTGAGGTATTTGTTGCTGCAAATGGCTAAAGCCAACTGTTCACGCTCTAAAAGCTGCAGTAAATGCTTGATCATCCTATGTCGGGCAGTCACTCGAAGTTATTGCATAAGATTTATGCAGCAGGCCGGCGTTACGTTTGGAATCGTCGGGCGTGAGAGTGCCTTCAGAGCCAGAGCTATTACTGTCAGCCCACAGCCTCACACGGCTCTCTGGCAGCCTCTCAACAGGGTTACTCTTCATCAAAGTTGCATGACGATGCTGAGGGAATGACAAAAGGGGGAAACATAGAGGGATCTTTAAATAATAGGTGGAGCCCTGAGCTGTTTAAATATCTGCACGGTGGAGGAACACTAATTGTACCATGGATGATTAGTAAGGTCCATTGTTGTTGGTAGCCTTATTGTTTGTGGTTTAGTCAGTGAAGCTAGAAGTGACTGTCCTGGCATACTAATGTGAATCAATCCATAACCCCGAAGGTTTCAGTTTTTTGTATTGTTGGCTCAATATATAACTATGATGGCAACTTGTTGGAGAAACCAGCACTTTTGAAAATGGTTAACCTTTTACATAACTTTCAACATGCATGTAGCATGTGAGTGATCACTGAGAAAGAATACTCAGCAAACTTGTACTTGAAATACAAATGTGTTAACCAACATGAAAGCAAGACACCGATTAAAATATACAACCCTATAACTGGACTCATTGAAACATATTGGATGTTTGCATTCAATATTTTTGAATAAATCCTAGATACATACATTTTTGGTAAACCTATAAATGATCTGGGACAGATTTTAATAGTTTCTTTTAAAGTGACAAAAAACATAGAGATCCTACATGGTGACATCGGTGAGGTTTTGATGTAGCTGTCAGTAACTAGGAGCTACAGCATCATATTCCAGCCAATATTCTTTTTGCCAGTGAAGTGCTAAAACTAACCTTTACTCAAAGTATTTTTGGTCAGATTATGTCACCAGCCTCTCTGAGAAAATCCAGAGTTTACAGGTGTTGGGCAGTGCTACATACATTCTGAGGAAGACAGGTTTTGGTTGTTGAGGTGTAAGATATTGAGAAGGATGAGGTAGGCTCGGAACAAAATATCTCTGGGTCTGCTGCATTGCATTTGAATTGTTATCTTAAATCTCTTGGTCGTGACTGTTGATGTAACAGGAGTAGAAGCTGAATCAGAGAGGTACTCGTTCATATGCTGTCGAGAATCAACGGCTAGACTGGTTCCTCTTCAGTGAGCTCCTCTCAGCCTCCAGAGGATACACGAGTCTGATTAGCACATGTTGATTTGATTGTCCTAACAACATGTAGCAATGGATCGCAACACAGAGTCAGAATGAAGGTCCAGTTTATCACCAAGCTTAACAAATGGAATTTGCTTTGTATTTAAGTTGCACAAAAATTGAATAAACATAGAAATATTAAAAAAGTTAAGTCTGACAACTCACGTGTTTCTTTATATGTTTATTAAAAGCACATATAGTTTGAGTTTGCCGTCTAGGCTCGTGCCTCCAGGTAGATGCTGGGATGGAGCTTGGGTGGTGGGGGGACAGGCGAGCAGCAGCGACATGAAACACAGCAGCAGCAGAAGGGCACAGACACAGCAGCAACAGCAGCATTAGCGAGGCAGCAGATATGGCAGTTTAACCCTCCTGTTGTGTTCGGGTCAAATCTGACCGATTTACTACTTTCATCAATCATAACTTTTTTGTTTTACATTCGATTGCATTAAGGCTTTATGATATCCTTCACAGTAGACATTTGAACATATACAATTGCTGATCACCACTTTCATTGCATTGTGGATGATTTAGTCACCCATGGTGTTCCCGGTCAAAAATGACCGCCATAAAGAAAAGGAATTAGTAACCATCCGGATCAGATACACACACACACACACACACACAGACAGACAGACAGACAGACA
>NW_011368794.1:12705-15858 GCF_000735185.1 Notothenia coriiceps | reverse complement strand
TAAATAGTCCTACAAATACTTTTATTTTATTTCCTTCTTATTTTTGTCTAAGCTCAAGGGAGCCAGAGCAGAGGGCTTAAAGGGCCGCATGCGGCCCGTGGGCCGCGGGTTGCCGACCCCTGCACTAGACGGATCCTTTCTAGCCATAACCGGGTAGCAGAGATCAATTATTGGCTTACTCTTCCTGGTGTCATCTGATGTCTTCTCCTATTGGCCGGCGTCGTCGAGGGGCGGGTCCAATGCAATTCCTGCATTTTTCTGTTGCTAAATTACATCATTCTGGTGTCTGTGGTTATTTAAACATTCCCTGATAAACGTTATTCAGCTTCAATAAATGAGTGCTAATCCCAGTGTGCTCAGTGTACAACATCACATGTCATTTCACCTTCGATTCACGGTTTGAAAACGTAGCATTTCGCCACATGCTAATGCTAACCGAAAATGAAGAATTGTCAGAATAAAAGTGTTCAGCTAATAGTGAGAACTTCCGGTTTTTCAGAATAAAACTGATTTAAATTAAATAGTGTATTTAATTCAAATTACGCCATATCAACATTGATTTTAATTTCTAACAGGTGATAAATCAATTTATAGCCATGTTGTAAACGTTGGACCTAATCAATTTATAGCCATGTTGTAAACGTTGGACCTAATCATTCTAATTCTATAAAAAAACACAACAATGGCCAAACAAAGTGTGACTGACTGGTATGAAGAAAGCAAGGTGTTGCACTTACTCCTTGGGGAAGTGAGTGAAAGTAAAATTAAATCCACAGTTGTAAAATAAAAAAACAAGACATCCAATGACAGTAATGTGATATAAAAAAAAAACTGCCCCCCCCAAGAGCTGGATGTCCCACGAAAGGACCACTATAAGTGCTGCATTTCATAAAGTGCTGTTCTGATACATTATAAAGCAGTGAGAGTTTAACAGAGAGTGGAAGTGAGTAGTATTTAGCTTGAATGTTCCTGAGCTGTTGATGCTGTCAGAGCTCTGACTCCTCCTCGGCGACAGGACAAATCGGTGTCGGTTTGATTCCCAGTGCTCGGCGGAGGACTTGGCTTGAGTCTGAGCCGACCTGGCGTGTGCCTATGGTGTCGCCATGCCAACTAAAAACCAGGAACTCACAAAGAAATTATTCTTACAGTAAGAACTGGGTCATCTCACGTCTTTTTTCTGTTTTATGATGAATGGTGTTTAAAACATCTCGTGAATCATGAATGAATATGCATTAACTGACTCCAAATACATCTTTAATTAAACGTCTTCCTCTTCAAGTTCAATTACTGTTTCTGCCTTCTTCTATCATGCTGTGTGCCGACAGATTGTAAAAGGTTAATAATACATTTAGCAATTTATTTTGTGCATTTCTATATTACAAGTGGGCTTTAAAGATTTAGTCTGATATTTTAATTTGCTCATGTCCGCCAAGTAACACTGAGTAAGTTCAAATTGAATAGAGATATGGTCTGCGTACAAAATACGTTAAAGGATGAGTCTATCATTTCCATTCCATTACAAATACCAGTCAATAAGTCGTAATTATTCAAATCTACATGAAACGTGGATAGACATAGATGCATGAAATGCTTCATCTGAGTCCACAGCAGTGACGGTTCTAGACTGAGTTTACTGCTGAGGCCAGTTATTTTATGGGAGGGGCACATTTAATACCGACAGTGTTCAACATTTTAACGTTTTCTAGTTTTGTATAAAGTCATAGCGCTAAAAAGAAACATGAAATAAAATCGTTTTTTTTTAGAAACAGAATTTGTTTCAGTAGTTACAATATGAATAAATGACATTATGAAAAACAAAATGCATTCCAGCTAATTTCGGCTAGTTACAGCACAACGCAACCTAAAATTGTATTTTCATCACAAACCCCTCTTTTGGAGGGGGTATACAGGGGAACCAAATCAGAATCAGAATTCCTTTATTATTCCCACAGCGAGGGCATATACGGTACTACTGAAAAAGTGGCTGAGCAGGTAAAAAAGTGCATGCAACAAAAGTAAGCTAACATGTTAAATATCAAGAAGAAAAGCACACAGAAGGAAGAAGAAATCTCATAGATAGAGGGGCACCTGCCCCCATGGAGGGGTACTGAAAGGCTCCGTCCACTGCGCTCATCAGGAGCTCCCCTCCACATAAGTCAAGAAAGGAACAACAAATAAATATATAGTTAAAGTTAAAGTCAAATAATACAAAAACAATCACACATGAAAAGCCAGATTGAAGAGGTGAGTTTTTTGAAGGTGGTGAGGTCGGTGCAGCCTCTGATGGTTGTGGGAGTGAGGTTCCAAGAGGAGAGGGGGCAGCGACGGAGAAGGCTCTGTCCCCCCAGGTCCAGGTGATTGATGTGGGTGGGATGGGATAGGAGGTTGGCTTTGATGAGCGGAGGTGCAGCGGGAAGGGGTGTGTGGTGCAGCAGGCTTTGAGGTAGGGGAGTGCCTGGTTGTTGAGGGCTTTGTAAGTAATGAGGAGGGACTTTGAAGTGGATTCTTGACGGACGGCGGAGCCAGTGGAGGTTCTGGAAGGATGGGCAGTGATGTAAGGTCTCGGAGCGGGTGTGGGTGAGGAGGCGGCGGCAGCAGAGTTCTGGATATTTTGGAGTTTATTGAGGAGGTTGGATAGTATGCCATAGAGGATGCTATTGCAGTTAGTCGAGTCAGTGAAGTGTATGAATGCAATGAACAGGGTTTCACAGCAGAGAAGGAGAGTGAATGGGCGGAAGACGGGCAATGTTTTGAGGTTGGAAAAAGGCGGTCCTGTGGATGTGATTATGTGGTGGCGGCCGCGACGGGCGGGCTTTGTTGAATTTGAGCTGACTGTCGAAAATGACTCTGAGGTTGGGCGGATGTGAGGGGGGGAGATAGAGTGTGGCTGTCAATGGTGAAGTTTGAAATTTTGTTATGTCTTTGATACGGTGATGGTTGGCCGATGATGTATGATGTCTGATTGGCACTGTTCAGTTGGAGATAGTTTGTTGCTCCATGCTTTTATTTCTGAGAGACAGTTGGTCGAGAGTGGAGTGTGTTGTGGGGATGGTTTTTGTTGAGATATAAAGTTGGATGTCATCGGTGTGCAGTGAATTGAAGTTGTGGGCTGACAAATTATTTTTAGCCAAGGGGGAGCATGTAAAGGGATGA
>NW_011368794.1:0-3721 GCF_000735185.1 Notothenia coriiceps | reverse complement strand
CCCGATGTGATAAAGTAGCCAACGACACATACTAACCCACAAACGATGCCATAAATCGCAGGGATGTCGTGGGGCGAAATCCCAACGCATCTGGGTTGCAGCGGGCCTGCCCAGGGCCACAACAACGCCTCGACGACGTGATCGATTGCCGAGGTGATCGATACATTTATCACGCCGCCCCCGAACGTTTGTAAAGGGGGTGACAAAGTTGGTTCGTGACTTTAATCGAAACAAAAGGTTGGTCTTATGCCAACTTGACTTTGAAGGGGGTAATAATTAAACATTCTCTAAGCTTTATGTACTCAAAGATGACGGCGTTCGACTTTCCGAACCAAACAGATCCAATGATCGACACCACAAGACGGTTATTCCCCGCGCCACTTTGTCCTTCACCTCACTCGAACTCGACACGGTCCACTACAATTAGTTATGTTTAACAACCCTCTTGACTTCTCCAGATAATGGCATGACCAATGGAAACATTTTCGGGCCTGTAAAGGGGGTTTTGTGTAAGGTCTGCGATAGCGTTGTAATCTTCATGGAAAGTTTAGGCTATTAAAATTTGGAAGATGAGTATAAATTCTGGAAAGAATAAAAATTCCGGAATGTAAGTCTTAATGTTTAACATTCTGAAAAATTCTGGTTATGTTTACAAATTTTTCTTTTTATACTTCTTTTTCTCTTTATCATATATAAACTCTTTTTCTATAAAAATTAATATTAAACATTCACACCCTCTCTCCACCCGGCCGCGGGCATCGCGGGGATACCAGACAAAGGACAGGGATCAGACGAGAGACAGAACATTTTAACTTGACACCCACCCTACCTCGACTCAACATCGACCCTCCCCCGTGTCTGGAGGAATCTCTTCCACAAAACCGCAAACCCAATCAAAAGTTCTAAATTTCGGTTTTCGACTCAAAAAGTATGTCTGTCATCCCAACAACTCACAGACTTAGACGCTCCCGTCATCGGCAGCCCCGTCATCCGTCATAATCCACGATTCCCGCAGTAGCTTGGAGATATCCTCCAAGGCAGCCGGCGAAAATTTTCAAAAGTCATTGTTGTGTTAAAGGGCTAAACTAGTTCGCTTCCTCATGTAGACCATAATAGATCCCACTATGCATTCTTTCGATACGGATATGATGCCATGTCGCGGGTACTTGATACGCTGGGAGGGGGGCGCTTTTTTTTAGTTCACCTTGACGGGGTCGGGGTCAGGTTTCGGTCCATACACCCCCACAAACACACTCAACTAACAAAACAAACACAACCTTTATTACCACACATCACACGTAACTAATCACATACAAAAATTAAACCATAAAATAAAGTTAACTCTCATTCTCCTTTCACTTGAACGGTATTTCTTCGCCCATGTGTCGAGAAGACCCCCGCAACATAACTTGTACACTATACAATGTAACATTGCTCTGGGCCGCCCCTCCCCCTCTCAAAATCTCTCGAGAAGAGCGACTTTTCTGACTCCCCGCACGCACACCTATTTGGAGTCGCAGCTCCACTGCTCCCCATTCTCCGTGTGCCCACTCACTCTCCGTTAATCATCACCCTATTTTTTATTTCTTATCACTTCCTTGTCCATATTTCTCCTGATCACTATGTCCATTACAGGGGTAATTTCTCAAAATGTTCCCCGTGTGGTTTATTCACCATTGCAATAGCCCCACCTAAAATAATTTCCACCAGCCGCCACTGGCAGAGAGAGAGAAAAACCCGACATGACGGTCTTGTGATCATAGACAGAAATCATCAATGATATATGTATGGTTACAATATTCTCTGCAACTGCTTGAACTGCTGATGCTCGTCTTTCAGTTGTTCTGCTTTGGGTTACAGTGGACCCTGGCTTCAAATGTAAGAGCCATTTAGGTGTATCATTATAAATAATAAATGTTTAAGTTGATGAGAACGTTTTATATTCTTTGAATTTAAATTCAATAAATTAAATAATCATGAATAATAATTATATAGTTGGTATAGTTTTGTCTGTATCCACGTGTTCTGGAATGTGCAAAGGTTTATGTTTGTTTACGACCTAATTTAATGCCGGAAAGCAGACTCTAGTGCGCATGTCCAAGAGTTTAAAGATGGGGATGATGCCAGTGGGAGAATGGAAGTCAGCAAGAGTGGAATAAAAACGTTTTTGACCGCACGTGAACGACTGTGTGATAGTGTAATAGTACTTTAGAAGAAATTCAGACATCTGATTAAAACCACATCTTTAAAATCGATTACATCTTAATGTCGAGCAAATCAAATGAAACCAGTGTTTGTTCTGCAGGAGGATTGTGTCCAGAGTTGTTCTCTACAGAGCTCGGTGGATCATTTTGTCCAGCGCTGACATAAGGAACTCTATTATGCAACTCACAGTGAACCTCATTCATCTCTCAATGAACCAGAATATTTATACAAGAAGGATTTAATTCAATAATGAAAAGGCTTTCAGCTGCAAATTAAACAGCACTCCGTCTTTAAAAGGCATTTGGCTAACTTGTTTAATTTATTAAACAAGATTTGACCCAGACTCTCAGTGTTTAGCACTCAGGTGAATATTGACAGAGTGGAGCTAGATTAATCCTTGGGGCTGTCAAAAAACTCTCTTCCCAAACAACACGGTTCCTGGTCGCTTGCAAAAGTCTTCCTGTCTGATGGCGGCCACCCCCCCGTTACATAATTCTTGCTCAACATGTTTCAGAAGACGGTGATTCTACCTTGGGAACCATGAGTGTATTAATGAAAAGGGCCACATTTCCTCTCCATGTGCGCTGCGACAGACCTGTTCATCTCTATGAGACATTTCTGCTCCGTCTCCTCATCTCTGAACTTTAGTGAAAGCAAAGGGACGAAAAATTTAACATTTGTGATATTGGGCTATATAAATAAACATTGATTGATTGATTGATTGATTGATTGATTGAACTCTAATTACTGCTGTTATCAACAGTGACGCGTTACATTACTGCGATACAGACAGATGTACGTTACTTTGTAGCGCGTTAACCCTGTAAGGCCCACTGTTGTAATTTTACAACATTACTTTAAAGGGGACCTATCATGCAAAATGCACCTTTCTACGTCTTTTAAACATCAATATGTGTCCCTAGTGTGTCAGGGAACTCACCAAGTGTCAGAAAACCCAACCCTCTCTCTTTTCCTCCATACCCAAATCTCTAAAAACGGGGCTACAACGGATCTGATACAGACTGATACAGATTTGAAAATAGTCTGACGTCAGTGACGAGGAGCTCCGCCTATATGGCCAACTCTCCACCAATCAGGGGAATGAGAGGTTGCCGTGGCATGGTAACAGCATGGTAACATGACGCCCGTAACTCGGCCCCCTCCTTTGCAGGGGGGCGTGGTCAGCTGCAGCGCATGCAAAGACAGGGTGGAGGAGAGCAAAATAGAGCGAAATGAGGCATGGCTAAAATGCATGATCTGTTTGGTATTTTGAAAAAGAAAACGTATAAATATACCTTATATAGGTATGGCCCTACAATATATTATTCAAATATAGCATGATAGGTCTTCTTTAAGCTATCCTAAAAAATTCAGTAAATGTTTTGTTTTTTTAAAGACTACGTTTACATAGTCAATAGGTCCTTTTGTTCAGCCAAACAATGCTATTCGGTAGTAAATGTGTTTATAGGTCCTGCCCTCTGGCCATACACTCACAAAACTTCCGAATCTTCAAACC
>NW_011368793.1:0-2733 GCF_000735185.1 Notothenia coriiceps | reverse complement strand
GCGTGGTGCCGACACGTAAATGTAACAAAGTTTGTGACTCCACCACGCAATGTGGTGTTAAGGAGTCGTGGTGGAGTCACGCATTCTGGTGAGATCAGGTTGATTATTTCTGTTCATCGAAATGCTGCACCTTAATGTTTATTTTATAAATATTTTGTATTTATTTGAGTGAATATTATTTACAGTTTAATAATAATTAAAAACCCCCAACAAATATTTTATGTTTTGTGATCATTTTTTCTGCTGTACCGAAAACGTACCGAACCGTGACCTAAAAACCGAGGTACGTACTGAACCGAAATGTTCGTGAACCGTTACACCCCTAATAAGTATGTCTGAAGATTTTTTATATTTCATACATAAGTAGAACATTTCTTATCGGTCCAAGTTTCCTCCGGAGCTACATGTGAGCACACTGTCAGCTCAATTTAAATTGTGTAGATATGCCACCTGTTGCTTCATTTAGCAACAGGTGGTATTGTGTGTGTGTGTGTGTGTGTGTGTGTGTGTGTGTGTGTGTGTGTGTGTGTGTGTGTGTGTGTGTGTGTGTGTGTGTGTGTATGTATGTATTTGTTGGAAGAAAAAAATCAAAGTTAGCTTTCAAGTTACGTTAATCTAGCACACTCATTTATTTTAATATTTTAAGAAACTTCATTTTTAATCTTGGTTCATCCTGCCATTCCATATTAATTGTATTACAGTATAATCCAAATAATTTAATCTGTTGGAGTCAATATATAAGGGAAGTGCTTCGAAATGGAATACAAATCTAGGTAAAATATTCATCTGACTAATTAAAACGTTTCCTAAAGTTAAAATTAAATTGTTGACCTTCTATTTACTGTAAGCCTTGTTTACTTTGATTTAAAGAGGACTCGGTGTCCTTTTCCTTAAGTTCCCTTTATTGGGTTTTTGCATGTAAATGGTCTGCTAAAGCTAAAATTCCAGCCCAAAGTAGTTTCTCTCCCACACTCGTGCCTGAAACGCCTCCATTAGACTCCTTTGTTTACTTCTATAAAATAGTGACATCTATGTAACCCACACTTCTTCTAGTGCTCCAACACATTTTACGTGATAGGCTAAGGGGCGGGACATTTCTAAGTGGTTGACCAATTACAACAGAGCCGGCCAGCTAACCAATCAGAGCAAACTGGGCTCTGGTTTCAGACCGAGGTTGAAAAGAGGTGCTGCAGCACAGCCATTGTGCGAAAAATAAAGAGCATTTTGAACATTAAAGCATGTAAATATGTCACAGTAGAGGCAAAGAATAAGAATATGAAGCCCACTCTTGGTCATGCTTATCCCAATATATTTCCTCTTTGGAATGCATATTTGTGTTCAATGTCATCACTCATACAGGCCATGAATATCACTTCCCTTTTATTTAGTTTATTGTGTACCCCATGTGGCACATACCTTATGAAATTGTGCATGGTAAGAAGTGACATCAGTGCACACTCTATAAGCAAGGATTTCACATGTACTGTATGGAGGAGCAGGACATGCTTATGTCCACTCACTCACCGCCAAACAGGCTCAGAGCCACAATGACTTCCATCACTCTCTGCATATTCACTGGCAAACTTCTGGAAAAGGGCTGTCCATGAAAAATGTATGTCTGTGTTGTTCCTCTCAGCCTGTCTTGGCATTGTTGTAGAAGGTGCATTAAGTGAGTCAACAGGCAGTGGAAAATCCCTCAAGCACAAAGTATTTCTAACTGTAACCTTTCTCCTCTGAGGAAAACACATCAGAAAAAGAATGATGTTAAACATTGATCCTGTGCCTCGCCTCCAGTCTTGCCTCTCTTTGTAACAGGATATGACAACATAATGTAGGCCCATGACAGAGCAGGAGCTCATGTCATAAATCAAATGCAGGTAGAAGTGAAGGGTTTAGTAGGCTACATGTCAAAGGATTAGAGGGAGCTGGATGGAAATAGGATTCTTTGATAAGACCTGTGGGGAACATCTCTTTTATAGGATGAAAACAATGGACTTTTACACAGCATACGGCTATAAGAAGACAGAGAATTTGAGAACAAATAATATGATGGAATACATGATAACACCTCTGCTGCTTTTCTTATCAGATGTAGTCTGGGTTCCAAATCTGGTTTTAAGATGTTTCAGTTGATCACCCCTGACTTGTCTCATTCTTCTAGGATTTCAGATGGATAGTTTTGAAGCTATAAAGTGGCAAAATATTGTCAAAATCTGTCATGCCATATGTGTGTGTCGATATCACCAAAGATATCCTGTTTTCTCCTGCTGGGTGTTGCAATCCTCATGTTCAGCTTTGACCAGTGTTGGGACTAACGCGTTACAAAGTAACGCGTTACTGTAACGTGTTACTGTAACGCCGTTATTTTTGGCAGTAACTAGTACTCTAACGCGTTATTTTTTAAATTCAATAACTCAGTTACCGTTACTACATGGTGCGTTACTCCGTTATTTTTTGTATATAGTCTCGGCTCCCAGACGTTGGTGACCGGCGCCAACAGCGAGGCGAACAGAGATGAGAACTGTACTTAAGTACAGTACTTGAGTAAATGTACTTAGATACTTCCTGTGTCACATGCGGAGATGCGCTGTGGGCGTGTTTGTGTTTACTAACAAGACTATCATGGCGGCATCGGAGCTCAAGTCGAGTTTCTCCGCCTGGAGATTGTTACGTATGTGTCACATCAGGTGTGACTGTGCCTTTAAGATGGCACATACTGTATATATAAATAGA
>NW_011368792.1:0-1561 GCF_000735185.1 Notothenia coriiceps | reverse complement strand
TCTGGCTGGTTATAGGGCTGTGTTTCCTTTCTTACCGTCTGGAACTACACACACATCTCTCTAGATTTAGACGCCTTGTTAAACATTTATTTTATACTTTATTTGTTTATTTATTGCCTCAATTCATCCACTCATGTTTTTACATTAGGAATAAATACAATAAAAGTAATGAGACAAAGGAAATAAAGAAACAAAAACATTATCATAAGAAGAAGAATCAAAAATAATGAAGTAATAATAATAAAAATAAAAGTACAATTAAACTTAAATCATCCACAGATGGACTTTTTCCCAGATTACAAATTAATGTTTTCACAATAAATAAAAAAACAAAGCAATAATAATTAATCCAAATGATGAAAACCCGATTATATATTTTAAATCCAAGTAATATTAAGAGGGGACCAAGATATGTCCTTAAAGTCTTCCATGTGGTTTCCCATGCATCAATTCACCAAGGGCCTATCCATGTTCAGATATATCCACATGTGCCTGTATGTAGACAGCAGGTAAACAGAACTGAACACATTGAAAAAAGGAAGACATTCAAGTTGTTTTTGTAGTATTCAATCAAGTTATAAATGTTAGCCCAATCCAATTCTCTTTTATTGTCTTTATTTGTGATTTACACCTGTGTGCTGGGAGGGAAGAGATAAGTGGGACTAATACAGCGACGATCCTAATGTAATGTCTCCTCAGATCCCCGACTGTAATACCATCAGAGCACTGAGGTGTCATTAAAGGAGATAAATGGAGCGTGGAAATAGGAAAATACTATTTGTCTCTGGATCGTGAAGAGATGATGTTTCCTCCAGATTTATGACGAAAATACACTACAGGAATGCACTCCTGCTTTTGTCTCGTGTAGCGTTAATGGATAAGCTACACTACAGCGACATGTAAATACACAGAATGACCAAGCAGCTATAGGTTTCACCGGGACAAAGAAGATCACAGTTCATAGTATATTCCTGTAGGTTTATAGAATGGTGCAGGAATGGGTCCTTAAACATGGAAATGAGTCAGCATTTTAGCACTTACCTCGTCTACAGTTCAATGGTGTTCTGATTGTGTTTTTGGTTCCTGAAAAAAGGTCTGAGGTTAACACAAGCTGAAGAGATTTTAACGTTTTGTTCTACGACATAAAATAAGTCAGTAAACACCCCACTGGAGAATTGAAAGTGTCTAAATGAGAAGACTAAACGTCATCCCGCCAAACATTAGCCGCCTTTAGCTTAGCGGTGGTGACGTGAAGTCATGTGACCGTGCTGTAGTTTGTGTATAGCTTAATGATATATTTTCAGTTCTGGATATTGCATTCACACTTTAAAAATCATAAAGTTTAAAGGTGTGTGTGTGTGTGTGTGTGTGTGTGTGTGTTTGTTTGTGTGTGCGTGTGTTTATTTAATGGATAGATTGTGTTATGTGATCGGACAGCAGGGAGGAAAAGGAGAGATTAAGCTCAAGAGTTGGCTGGCTCACTTTAACGGCTCTCACACACATCTATGCCACACACACACACACACACACACACACACACACACACACACACACACACACA
>NW_011368791.1:0-1823 GCF_000735185.1 Notothenia coriiceps | reverse complement strand
CTTCCGCCCCGGCTTCCACCCCAGCTTCCACCCCAGCTTCCACCCCAGCTTCCACCCCAGCTTCCACCCCAGCTTCCACCCCAGCTTCCACCCCAGCTTCCACCCCAGCTTCCACCCCAGCTTCCACCCTAGCTTCCACCTCAGCTTCCACCCCAGCTTCCTCCCCAGCTTCCACCTCAGCTTCCACCCCAGCTTCCACCTCAGCTTCCACCCCAGCTTCCACCCCAGCTTCCACCCCAGCTTCCACCCCAGCTTCACCCAGCTTCCACCTGTAGGCTCGGGGGATAGTTATCCAATCATCACTCAATGTTCTTTGTAAATCTGTGGAGTGATGAGGCCCGAGCCTAGACGCCAAACTCAAACTAAATGCTGCTTCTAATAAACATGTTAACAAACACGTGAGTTGTCTGACTGAAATATATTACAATTAGAAATCTGCTTAACTTATTGGAATAACGTTCCTTTCTTAGATTTTCTTTCTAAATTTGCAATTAATTATCTCTCTAAGAAGTCTGTAATAAAAAGGCTGATGCACTCCCAAGCACAGAATAAAAAGGAGGCAAGCAAACCATCAAAGTGTTCATAGCCAGAAGTGTTTGGAGCTGGGACACTGGACATTGTTACTGTGAAGGCAACCGCTCGTGTTTATTCAATATTTAAATGAGAGAAAACCTAATTTTGATAACTTTGATTTAGTTTATTCTCTTTAGATATTCTGTATATACTTTTTTGTCTTTATAAATCTTTTTGAGCTTTAAATCAACCGACTACGCCTTTGTTTACAGACGGACAAAGAGAACCACGTCACGTGTGTATTTCCACAGTTTTGTAGCCCAGCACACTTGATCATGTGTTGGTCTGGAATTGAACCGGTGTCTTAAGATGCACTCACCCCAGCGCCCACTCTGCCTCGAGGTCCCTTCACACCGCCGTCTCCTTTACTGCCCTGCAAAACCAGAGGAGACAAGACGCTGAGGAGAAGTACTCACATGCATTACTTTAATAACAGAAATAAGACAAGACAAGAGAAGATAAGATAGTGCTTGTTACCTTGTATCCGAACACCCCCGGCTCTCCGCTCACCCCGGTGACTCCCATCGGACCCTGAGGAGGAAACCAGGAAGAAGTTCAGAGGACAGTTTGTAGATATATTTTTCACTCTAAATGTAATAAACTCACGTCTTCTCCGGGGTCACCGTCGCTGCCCGGCAGGCCGCCGTAACCTTTGGTTCCCTGAGGGAGACAACAGAGACAACATGACATGAGCAGAGAGAAAACGAAGCTTAACGCAAGTTCAATCGAGCCCCCTCCCGAAATATACCTCCGCTAATTGACAAACACAATAGAGTGGTGCAGTGACGAGTCCTAAAACCCGGAAGTGAGTCAGCATTTCTCCACTTCCTGTTCCCTCGTCTCAGAGCCAATGGGATCTCTCCATAGGGTTTTGGAAAGTATCTGGATTTAGGTCTGTAGTTGAGACACATTGAAGAGACGGATCACGTTTTGTTCTACATTAAATCCATCAGCAGTGACCCCACTGGTGATTTCTGAAGAGTTGACGTGTCTGAAAAACGATGGTTGTTACCAAGTGGCTGAATAGGACTACAGAAGTCGTGGAGGTCGTTGTACGTCATTACGCCGAACACGTAAACACTCCTCTAAGTGTGTTTGCCCTGTTCTGCTTGAAAGCAAGTCCCTGCCTCCTGCAGACTGTTCAAACAAACACTTCAACTCGTACCATTTAGAATCTGTGTGTTTGAATATGGATCTGAAGTTGGCGTGACGTCGAAGCAGCGACCCTGCTGTAGTTCCTTTATAGCATA
>NW_011368790.1:0-2126 GCF_000735185.1 Notothenia coriiceps | reverse complement strand
GGACTGGTTCAATGTTTATTGCAGAACTTATTGAAATGAACTTATTGCACATATTAAACCTGGAACTAACAAAGCTTAAATGATTGCCTATAAAAACAACATTAAACATTAAATAATCAGTTGCTTTCATTTCTTATGCCTCTATCTGCAGCTTTTCCAGAGTCATTTCTTATGATTACATTTTCCCACAGGCCAACAACAGCTTCAACAAAACTATTTCCCTCAAAGAGAAAACCAAACATGCCCTGTTGTCGTGAGAGAGAAAGTTCAGAAGGAAACCTCCATTAAACTCAGTGTGCTGCTCTGTGATGCTAGTTCAGATACTTGGCATCTCATCTTGGGTGCAAGTTCATCAATGTTTGGGCTCAGGCTCTGAGCTTAGGAGACCCTCAGGATGGAGTGAAGGTGTGCGTGCAATATACCGACGGGCCAGATCTAATAGTAATTAGAAATTATCCTGAGGGCCGAAATTAAATCTACCAAGGGCCTGATTTGGTCCCCGGGCCTTGAGTTTGACACATGTGCTCTAGAGCGTTATCAATGGTCAAAGTAGATAAGACGTTGAAACCATGATTGTATAAAGAGAACTGGATACAGAGTTGGAGGTTCTTCCTATGAGAATTGCTCAGCGATCCATGAATCCCAAAATGGAGCAACTGCAGATTCAAAAAGATTCAAGATCATCAGATCAAGAAAAAAGAATGAAGGTATTTATAAGCCAAAGTGTCCAGTTTGCAGAATGTCTCAAGCAGCTCTCAGTTACACTTCCAAATAAAGTGGTAGCTAATCTGGTTGAACAGTATTTCTTTCACGTTTTTTGCAATATCTTTGGTTAGTACAATGTCATATTGGTGGCTATTATGTAAGGTAAGGTAAGGTACGTTTATATATATAGCAAAAAGAAAAGTCACTAGTTACACAATAGTTTGTGCCAAACTGCTCCCGGATTTACAAGTTGTTTTTTTCCAGAAGAAGAAAACAAGTTAATTCCTGAGACACTTTATTGCATCCAGCTCTCTGGCCAATATTTCAATGTTGCAATCAGTTACATAGCGAGCATGAACAGAGCTGGTTTAATTCTGTGGTGCCGCATCAAGACAAACTTCCCAAAGAATTAAAAGTGACCAACAACAGCGCGGGTCAGAGCCATGAAGCGGACACTGTAATCCATCCAAACGGCTGAAAGGAGCATCAGCATGCAGCGAGCCTGAAGGGAATGAAGCTTATCCAGCCTCCTAACACACACATGATGGGATCTGTTTGGCCACGAGTTGCTGGGGGCGATGGAATACCAATGGCTTCACACACACTTTCACACAGATGCATGCCTCTCGCATACAAAACGGCACAACCACACGCACACATTTTGGCCAAAGAGCATGTTTGTGATGCATACACAAACACGGACACACACATGTTGACCGATAGCTTATGAAGGCTCTCTCTAACACACTTAGCATTTCTGCTCAAAGGGTCATGGTACACCCTGGAGAATCATCTGTTCTTCTGGAGTCCTTTAACTCTTATTGACAAGCTCATTGAGCCCAGAGGGCACACACACAGGCGCATACAACTGAAACACACACACACAATGGACCTATATATGCATTGACATCAGAAACACATGTTTAAGCTCACACACACACACACACACACACACACACACACACACACACACACACACACACACACACACACACACACACACACACACACACACACACACACACACACTCTCTCTCTCTCTCACACACACACACACACACACACACACACACACACACACACACACACACACACACAGTGGAGACTTGACTGTACTGTCACATTGTTGAAGTGGATTCTTTGTGCCAGGCCTAAATTGGCCTTTGAATATGCTAATGGTTCAGCTGGAAGCAATTTAGAGAGGAGGGGAGCATTAATGTGAAGTACCTCACCCCCTAACCAAGCAGCCATGCTCAGAGTGACACAATTACCCTTATCACACAGCCTCTAGTCCACACACACACACACACACACACACACACACACACACACACACACACACACACACACACACACACACACACACACACACACACACACACACACACACACACACACACACACACACACACACACACCGG
>NW_011368789.1:0-3451 GCF_000735185.1 Notothenia coriiceps | reverse complement strand
CCGCACATATTGCCAATTTGTTTCGCAACCCGACCCGACCCGTCGGCACACGATCCGCAACCCGACCCGAACCCGCATATATATATATGAGCAGTGAAAACGTGCAATTATTAACACACGCAGTTGCATATTTGGCTCAAAACGCGTGGGATGTTGGTTATTTTCTCCATCTAGGATGACACCAAAAGCCTCCCAGACGTTGGATTTCGCTCTTGAGGAAGAGTTATTGACAATGCTGTATTCTCCGCTAGAGAGCTTCACCTCAGCCATTTCGAATGGGGCGCACTCAACAGCAGATTGATGGGGTGCAGATGTTATGATTATGCGCGGTCCCGAGGTCTGAGGAATCTTTAAACATGAAATTAAATTATTATTATTTAAATATATGTATTCATAATATTTATTATGCAACACCCGCAACCTGACTTTTTTGTTTTACACAGAACCAAACCCGGATTTTTTTTTTTTTAATACCACCCGCGAATCACTTTTTTTGGGGGTCACCCGTCGGGTACCCGACCCGATGCAGGACTCTGATCCCCGCATCATCCGCCGCCTGCGCATCAAAGACGCAGACTCATCATTCCCACTAAAGTAGGGGTGAGTTTAATAAGGAGGCAAAGTTGACGTTCAGTGTGTTGCCGGGAGCATATTCATCCACGATATTAAAAATGTAAAAAATGAAGTGTTTAAAACATAAAGATAAAAAGGTTTTAAAAAGTTATTGTTTAATGTTTTAAGGAGGTTACGCTACTCAGCCAATCAAATCGGTGCAGTCAGTGACTAATTTCAAATGGCGTGCTCAAAAAATAAAAAGCTAGACAGCGAAAACAGAGCATTTAATGACATTTTCTCTTACTGGACCTCTTTGAAGTGCAATGAATACCCCTGCATTATAGCAACAACAACAACAACAACAATAATAATAATAATAATAGCAATAATAATTGGGAGGGGGGGGCACTGCTGTTCTTATGTTCTCTGAGGGGAGGCTCACCTTCCCACACTTTGAAAAACCCCTGCTTTAAGCTAACCTCCAGCTATGTGTGATTTTTTGACAATACATGTCAACGTTTAAATTACATTTTTTAGTAGAATATAGTCATCATTTTCTTAGAAGGTTTATGTGTCATTAGATGCAATCTGTTGTTCTAATTTGATGCCATAGTTATAGATATTTAGCTGGCTTATTGTTTGGGTTATGGTAAGGGCTTGGGTTCAAATACTTTCCTTCATCTTGCTCCCCTTTTCACCCAAATTTGCTTCAAATGTTACCTCTAAGTCCTATTTTTACATTGGCATTTCTTTATTACCTCACCTGTGCTTTTCTACTGCCGAGCAGAACAGGTCTCTCCATCCGTCAGTGTCGATGCACAGTATATGCGTTTCTGTGTGTGTGTGCATCTGTTCTCAGTGTGGACTCCCACCTCCCTGTTGTTCTGCTCAGAGCGATCAATAGAAAGCGAGGCTTCATCACAGAGAGAAAAAGCTGGGCTGTCACAGGAACGTGCAGGGACTCAGTGCCCCCCCCGGGGAGCTCCGAGTGTGTGTGCTCGCTCTGAGTGTGTGTTCTCACCAGCGCTGTCTCCGTGTGCTTTTATGCACCTTAAGCACATCAGTGAGCCAGCCACATAACATAACCCTCACACACTAACACACACATACTCCATAAAAGCCCCCAGGATCAAGTCCTCACCTTCATGAAGAGTGCTGTGTCAATTTCACGGAAAGTCTCTGTCAGAGCACATTACATCAGCCTCATCGCACTCATGCATCCCAACTGGACCCAGGACTGGTCGACCACTTTAGGCCCTGCACTGTTAAGACACACACAGAGGTGAGGCCTGATGATAATTCTCCTGCACCTGATATTCTCAGAGTGAACTATCTTCTTCTGCCCGCACAACCTTGGGCTCTAGCTTGTTATACAGCCACTTAAAACCTAATTCAAACCTCACGTTAGGATCCTGCTCAACCTGTTGGATTTCCAGCTTAAATCAGGTATACTAAATAAGAGGTGCAGTATCGTGTAATGTTTGTTCAGCCACAGCTGACATTACAGTACATTGTTTTTATGTTTATAAGGGTTGAGGATAAACCAGATTATTTTTATATTCATGCATTTCCAACTGAAATCCCAAACTCCAGATGTAGAAAGTGTACTTCTGTATTATTTATGCTTTCACTTTTCAAGGATAACTCAATAGTTGCTTGGCAGGCTGCCAACTCCCTTACATCTATTCCAAACATACAGGAAGTGCATTATTAAACAGCAGCTAGTGGACAGGCAACAGGTAGAAAGGAGGGAATCCTCACTGACAGAGTGCACTCAAATGCACTTAAGTTAAAGTCCACAGAGAATCGTGTTCATCATGAATACACGCACCCGACCTCCTTTGGGAACCATGGTGTGTGTTTTTACAGAAGAAGCTTCTTCATGCTACACAGACATACAGACACACATCTGTACATTTAAACTGACCTCTTCAGACCTCTAAAGGCTACAATGTGTTAGTTAAAGTCGATTAAATATTTCAAAAAGAGGATGGGACTGGTCTGTGTAATAACCTCTCTTTCTTTCTGTCTGCTCCGCTTTTACTTTCCCAGTCTACATACAGAAGATTTTTTTTTAAATGTGGAACTTAAAAGCATCAATCTGGTTCACTTTGAGAGCTAAATGAAGAGATCTATGGATACATCTCTCAACATCCATATAAAACAGAACTGTAAACAGATTTTCTTTTTCTTTATGGATATTTTACAAATCACTATGCAAATTCAAACTGTATTCTTGTTTATTAACCTGTTAAACCCTGAGCCTGTTTTTCAGGTCACAGGCTTGAAAATGACATTCCCAGAACAAATGATTATATCTTCACTTCTAAAAGGGTTACATTAATAATCTTTTTTCTCAAAGTAATGATAAACCTGTGAGTTGGATGTAGAAAAGTCAGAATCAATATAGATTTTTTTTATTTTAAAGTAAATTCAGATTGAAAATAGTAAAACAATGTAAATTATAGTGTCCGTCCAAAAATAAAACATTACTTATAGTGAAAACGACCCTTGAATGACGACCCTTGAATGATGGGATAGTAGACTAAAAGCTTTAGGAATCCAAACTATAACATACCGTATAATAAGTACCCTGTATCAAGATTGATGCAAAACAAGTGACATTTGACCTTTTTAGAGAGGTTTAGCAACAAAAAAAACACCTCTGGGGTCATTTGGGTGGAAATGGGTGCCGTTTCTCTGGAACCCATTGGTCGATTTTGATGATTGACATATCTTTTGAACCATTAGAGCAGGGGTGGGGAACCTTTATCCTCTCAAGGGCGATTTCAATTTTTACAACATCCTCCGAGGTCTGTACAAATGATTGAACTCAACCTCTGCTTAAAAAAACTAAAATCCCAGCCCATTAATTTTGCCTTTCTTTCATGCTGTG
>NW_011368788.1:0-3969 GCF_000735185.1 Notothenia coriiceps | reverse complement strand
ATTCATTGTTCATCTAACAAAGGTAGGTCAAAAAGTGCATAAAAACACAACAAATTAGCATTAATTTAACAGAATCTGAAAAAAAATTGCACAGTTGTAGCATTACATTTGTTTGCTTTAGAAGTCAAATATTCAGGTTATGTTTTTTGAACCAGGCACATCACAAAGTGCATTTACTGAATACAATAATAGCAGTCTTAATACATTTCCTGACATACAAAAAAAACAGCTAAAGAGCTCCAATGCAACACAAAGAGGTAGTACTGTAGCAATACTATTTTTTCACTTTTCAAGTAATAACAAAAAAATCATACGTTTTGGTCACATTTGACCCAGACACATTACAAAGTGCATTTAAATGAATACAGAAAGAACTGTCAAACCCTTCAGTGCACAAACCCATAACAAGGGATACGGGTAACTATATGAATGAATACTACACTACACGTCTACTATAGTAAACTAGGTGCTTACTATCACCTCATTTGTGATTTGTCATCGCTGACTTTCTCAATGGGAGAAGGGACATTTTTAGTTTTGAACAAGAGCTGTGATTTGTGGCTCATAGTATGTCAATGCAATCCTAAGACATTGGTGAAGAGTGCTGTCAGTCAGGGAGCAGCGAGTGCTACTTTTGATTGAGTTCATGTGTGAAAAGCTTGATTCACATGTGTATGTTGATCCAAACATACTGAGCACACAGATGGCTACTTTCTGAACGTTAGGGAACTGCTGTTTTTTGACATCACTCCAAAACTTCGCTGGCCCGTTAGTGCGCTGCATGTCAATAAGTTCCAGTGTATATTTCCCCTTGTCGATGCAGGGGACCACTTCCTTTGCTCTGGTTGATACGTCCCCCTCTATTGCAACAGTGAAGGGGTCTCTGGCAAAGCCCATCATCACCTCTGTGGGCAGAGCAAGTCCATCCAATCGACCGGCAATGTTCTCTTTCAACCTCGCAATGAAATCTGTCATCACATCCGTGATTTGTGCCGGTGATGTGTTTGGGGAGCGTCGGAAAATGCAGCATCCGACCCGTGCTCAAGTCGGTCGCGAAAAGGTCCAGCTTGACTTGGATCTGCTCCACAAGATCAATGACCGTTTTGTCTCTGTTTACGCTTCAGAGTTGAGAGAGACATGTTTTAGAGTTGCTATCATAGGACCACCGTTACTAGCACCACTAGATGCACTTTCAAAAAACGTGCTACGTTGTGGTTTGGTGGTTTCTATGAAACGCGGAGTGTTCCGTTCAAGGTCTGTACTAGTGTAGGAATTTGGCTACGGGAGGCTGGGCCAGTTGGGAGTTGGTTCTGGGCCGCATCTGGCCCGCGGGCCGCCAGTTGAATAGGCCTGGTCTAAGCAATGAAGCTAAACAACCCGTAACGGAGGCCGAGATCTATGGGCACAGAGATCACCTCCATGACATAGCCCAATATCAAAAACTACACATTTGTCTCAGGGGCCCTTACAGTGTGTACAACGTACAACACCCTCTGTCCTTAAACCCTCGTACTACATAAGGAAAAACTCCCATGAAAACCCACAATCAATGGGGGGGAAATGTTAGAAACCTCAGGGAGAGCAACAGAGGAGGAATCCCTCTCCCAGGACGGACAGACGTGCAATAGGAATTGTGTGTAAAGATTGAAGAAAGTCATAGAATGCCAACATAGACAGTCCTAAAGAAAAATATTTGAAAGTGAATGTACCTATGGAAAAGATCTACAGTATGTGCGTAGGAGTGAGTGAGGACCACAGACACAGGCCCAGCAAGGTGAGAGACACACACACTCCGGGGATGATGCCACTGATGCTGAGTTAGTTAAATGCTTTCATGAGACAAGAGCACATACAGATAAAGAGAAAGAAAAGTAGGAGAAGAGAGGTAAAAGTTGAAAGGAGATATCTCCCTGAATAAGCCTGAGCATGAGCAAGCCCTAACTATAAGCTTTATCAAAAAGGAAATTCTTAAGCCTACTCTTAAATGTGGTGAAGGCTTCCCAAACACACCTGGAGGGAGAAGAGGCGCTTTTCAACTTGAAATGTTGTAATTAGTAGATAATGACATTTATTGATTTCACGCCAGTGAGGAGATGTCTCACAGTTAGTTATCATTACCCAATGATTAATTCATCTAGTATCTTCCAGGCTGTTCTCTAGAAACTATTATCCACTATAGTATAGTCCTGAGTTATTTAACAAATACTAATCAACAAGTCTGTTGTTGACCTTAGTGTGTAATTTTGAAGGTGTTTCCTCTCATTTAAAAGTTGTGGATACAACCAGGTCATAC
Source organism: Notothenia coriiceps (assembly GCF_000735185.1). NCBI lineage: Eukaryota > Metazoa > Chordata > Actinopteri > Perciformes > Nototheniidae > Notothenia > Notothenia coriiceps. The sequence goes on along the minus strand of NW_011368788.1, from coordinate 1,676 downwards.
CGCACAGAAGCTAAATCATGTTTTCTTTTGATTTCTTTAAACAACTCAGCGTAGCAGTATACAATTTGTCACAACATTTAGAATATTCTTCCACAGCTTTCATGATTTTACTGTCATTCAAAGTTGTACCAGCATGCAGCGATATCTTAACCTCAAAGGAAAAGAAGTGGAGCACACTGACTGATTTTCTGACAGACCAGCATTTAAACACTGAGTCTTCCTCCTGCCGTAATTATATTAAACATTTCGGACCAAGCTGCAACTCTAATGTAAGAGAAACCTGTTAAAGTGTCAAAAAAAGGCTTTATTTTGTCCACGACACTGACAAGGAGTTGATGAAGCACCCGTAGAGGAAAGACGTGGAGCTGGGCTGAACAGGAGGGGAGGCTGGACGTGGCAGGCAGAGAGGCTGGAGTATGTGGATCTGGGACAGGAAACACAAGCAGGATTAGGAAATAATTTACTTTCACAAGGAGCATCAAAAAGTCACTAGGAAAAAAAAACTAGTAGGCCTGGACGATAGTTTACCACTGAAGATTAAACGAAGAACTGGCGAAGTCTGAGGATCGGAACCAGGGTTTTAAGCAGGTGCAGGTGAGTAGTGGCAATCAGTGAGATGAGCAGCAGCTGAGGAGGTGAGTTGGCGGGAATTGGAATGTAGGTAGCCACGCCCGGCCAGGTAGCCTCCTGGCGACCACCAGGCTTGTCTGGATGAGCCCTGTGAAAGGCCCTCCCTCCAGATCTTCTGACAGCGATGAACATGCTGCTGGACCGAGGGGACTGCTAGTTATCTTTCCTCTTCAGGGAACAGGGGCGGCTGGTATCCTAAAGAGGCCTCAAACGGGGAGAGACCAGTAGCAGAACAGGTTAGGGCACTATGAGAGTACTCAACCCAGGGAAGATGGGTGCTCCCGGTAGAGGGGTTACGGTCAACAATCCAGCAGAGGGCTGATTCCAGGTCCTGGTTGGTTCGCTCAGTTTGACCGTTTGACTGGGGATGATATCCGGATGTTAGACTGACAGAAGCTCCCAGGGATTGACAGAACTCCTTCCACACTCGAGAGGTGAATTGAGGGCCGCGGTCAGAGACTATGTCAGAAGGGATTCCATGTAGCTGGAAAACATGTACAGAGAGGAGTTGGGAGGTCTCCAGGGCTGAAGGAAGCTTAGAAAGAGCTACAAAGTGGGCAGACTTAGAGAACCTGTCAACAATGGTGAGAATTGTGGTGTTACCCTGGGAGGGAGGCAGGCCGGTAACAAAGTCCAAGGTGATGTGTGACCAGGGACGACTAGGAATGGGTAGAGGCTGGAGCAATCCTGCAGGTGTTTGGTGGGAGGACTTACTCCTAGCACACGTGGGACAGGAAGAAACAAACTCCTGAGTATCCTTGTTGACAGTTGGCCACCAGAAGTGTCTCTTAAGAAAGGAGGTGTGCGGTTTATTCCGTGATGGATGGAGAACCGGGAACTGTGGACCCACTGTAGGACCTTGGAGCGAGCAGCATCGGGAACGAACTGACGGTTCGGAGGGCCATTACCCGGGTCTGGTTGCTCTCTCAATGCCTCCTGGATGATGTTATCAATCTCCCAAGAGAGGGCGCCTACAACACCACTCTTGGGCAGGATTGAAACAGCAGAGGACTCGGGAGAGTCAGGCGAGTACAGTCTGGATAGAG
>NW_011368787.1:0-5727 GCF_000735185.1 Notothenia coriiceps | reverse complement strand
CACACTCTTACTCTCTCACACAGAGACACACACACACACACACACACACACACACACACACACACACACACACACACACACACACACACACACACACACACACACACACACACACACACACACACACACACACACTAAAGGCTAAATTGGTTTTGTTCATGAACACAACGTAACTTAATCGGGCACCATGATGGTTATTTGATGAGGGTTTTCAGAAGACATTTGTGTTTAGTTTGTTGTGCTCTCCTACGATGGCTGAGAGGTGAAATCATGTTATTAAATATTTCCATTAGGAGAAATGTGCTGCAGTTATAAAAAGAGAATTCAAATAAAAAAACACAACATTATTTGATTGTGAAGCGTTTAGCTTTTGCAGCGCTGCGTTCATGCGGCTCTTTTAGTAAACTCTGCTCAATTGTTTTTATGTGTTTTAGCACATTTGTGTCATATTTGCATTGTTTTTGAAAGTGCAGTGCATTTCTCCTAATGGAAGTGGGCCATGGTAGCACATTGGCACCTGTCGGCCCGATAAATAACAAGGTTTAAACCTACTCACTGATATATTTCAGGTTTCTGTGCTCATGTTTCAGAGGAGAATGCTCAGGTCTGATGTTTGGTGTAAAACTTTGATTAATTTCAGCCAAAGTTGTTCTCTAACTTTTAATGCATTGCTCATTCAATCACATATTTAATGTTACAGAGAAGTCCGTCTCTGTTTAAAACGGGTTTTGTGTGTTCGATCTTTACGGTACAGTTTAATGTTTGTGCAGCGTTTGACATCAGAAAGCTGTTCTTACATCAATCTGCTGAAGAGGGAAGCTTATTTCTGAGCTCACATTTAATCTGAGTTTAACACACCAGTGGGATTTTCTAATATTACAGTTTGAAAGCCGATCAAGTGCAGTCTGAAACTGAGTGTGGCGGGGAAAGCCTTTTGTACAGCGTTTAAACTAAAACTCTTAAAAAATCTCAAACTAATCGATTTTGGATTTTTGAGTGAGGAAGACAGAACAGATGCAATTTTAATGTTTTTTTAGAGAAAGAAAATCACATGAGACATTATTAATTTTCAAAGGAGAGTATTCTTACATGTCTGAGTGTTTCTTGATCAGAATACGAATTCCTTTACTCGCCACACACAATGGACTTTGGCGTTGTTACAGCAAAGGAAAGTGTAGATCAAAGGAAATATAATGTACGTAAAGTAACTTACTAAATAAAGAAGCAAGCACACGTTAATAAAATAAAATAAAATCAGTAGAAATACATGGAAACAAATAAGTAGCAGCATTAATAACGCAAGTAAGGAAGCAGCCTATAATCAAATGAACTGTAAAATCATATATGCAGAATTGTAGGTACTCTCGTCTACAACGACCAAAAAGCAGCTAAAGGTTGAACTGACCTGAAGAAGAAAGGCTTCATATTGTCTGCAGTACCCCCCCCATTATTACCATTATCACAAGAGACCGTTTAGTGACACCCATGCAGAGTATCGATACCATATCACAGGAGAGCACATCATGACATATCGCACTATTGATTATTTGTCACACCCCTTTGGTAATTAAGGTTAAAGACACGTGAAAATTGAACATTCGCCCTTCCTCGTGCTCCATCCTTTTGTTGCACTCTGGAGAAACTCACATGTTATCTTGCCCGGCTGGAACGTGAAGTATCAAGACGACATGAATCGGAGTATTTCTTGACCTAAAGACAGAGGTAGGCTCAGGTCTTCTGGTTGAAATGCTTACTTAGTTCCCACCCACCTCAAGAATTGCATCTCAATCCATTGTTGGACTAGTTTACCAACAGTTCCTTTGAAATGCAAACAAGGATGCACGGAGACTTTCAATGTACTCTATGTAGTTTGTGAGTGTAGTTCTTGAAAAGGTCATGAGATAACTTCATTCCCGAGCTCTGAGTGTATTATCACAGAGAGTTGCAGGACAATAACCCACATTTTAGCCCCCATCCTGCGCCCCTCTGACAAATTCCTTCATGAATACTTAACCACTAATTCCCTTGCTTTAGCGTTAAAACTAATTTAAAAACGCATGCCTGCAGGAACCAGCAGTGGCCCTACTCATTTCTTTGTCCACTTTCTGTGTGTTTTCAGAAACTCCAGTAAATCCACCCATTTAAAACGATCAATACCCAGAAACAGAGTCCACTGCAGATGCCTGAACAGCTGAAGCTGGAGGTTAAGTGTTCCCCAGTACACATAGAGGTATGTGTGCTTTAAAGAAAAAAGTGTAAAGCACAGAAGTGATCTATGTTCTTAAGCACCTCGGTGTGCTTTTGCTGGCACTCTTGATGAGTTGCTGCTATGATTGGGTGGAAAAACAAGTGTAAGTGATGTGGCCCCGCAGTCACCTGACCGTCAGGAAGGCGCGTCTGCCACCGAGCTGCGCCCGGTCCGAATGCACAGGTATATACGGCACTCGGTAGTTATTCATCATCCATAATGTTAACGATTACAGCATGTCGATAACAAACCCAGGAGTTAAATGAGTTTGTGCACTCAGCTCTGCCTGCGCCTTGCTGGTTCAAGGTCACTACCTTCCCGAACTGACAGGAGGGATGATTCCCGGGCCGTCTGCAACACACACATCTTAACTCAAGGTCAAGTGTGCCACTATTTAGAACAAATAGATACATAAAACACTCAATCTTGTGGGTTGTTTAAGTATGGGCCAGGACCTTGAGCTGGGATAAAGTTGGCCGGCAGCTCGTATATTTCGTCCTGTACTTGTATTTCAACTTGACACCTCACCCACCCCACCCCTTTCTTCTCTCTCTCCCATTTTTGAAGTCCCCCCTTATGTGAGTGAACGGGGAAACGTTCGATTTTTGGTCATGTAAGAGCTCAGCGGATCTCGAGCGTCCTTGGTTGACAAACTGTGTTTATCATCCAGGCCAGCTGAATTTAGACTCCGCAGCCTCCTTCTCCTTTCTTAAGCTGCTCCGTCAAACATACCATGACCAAAGCTTGCTATTCACCTATGGATGGTGGAGAAAAATCTAAACACAGAGGGGCCCCCTTTGTGCTTGAGCAAGAGCAGGGCAAGGCTAGGGCGCGTGGCGAGAGGATACACTTGATTCGGAGTCAGTTAGCAGCTCATGCCTATCGAAATGGACAATGGGGCAAGGGCAAGTGTCTCCCTCCCCTCAGCTTCCCTCTCCCTGTCTCTCGGCGTGCGTCCCCCCGGAGACACGAGCCGGGGGCTGGGACCACTGATGGCCAAGCGTGACATTTAAACCCCTGCCCTGCGGTAGCTTTAAGGGGGCTTTGTGGAGGAGATAGAGTGACGAGGAGGAGGAGGAGGAGGTGGGGCTCAAAGAGAGAGAAGGTCCATCTGAGCACAGAGAAAGAAAAAAGGGGGTACGGACAGACCCTATAAAATCCCTCCATGCACACGCACTCCCCTCCCTTCCTTTAGAAATCCTCAGTATGTCAGTGAGGTGGGGGCCCCATTGTGAAGAAAAGGGCCCTTTGGTGGTAAACAATTCAGCTGTCCACTCTGATCACAATGGGGGCACATCCCATTGCTTTGAGCATCTGTTTGGAGTAGGTGTCGGTCCCTTCGCCAGCGTTGACCATACATATACCCGGTGAGCGACTAAACCCCACCACCACCTGCTCTCTGCCCCCCCCCAAAAAAAACCCTCCTCCTCCTCTTTATCATTTCTTATTCGGATCAATACTGTTGACTCTGACTCACTGCAGTGTCTCTCTCGAAAAAAAGGACAGGTTGAATAGCCTCGCTGGCCGCTCAGTAGCATCGCATGCTTTTTAAATTGCGTACAGTCGCCGATGCCAACTGTACGAGCTGATTAAGGCATGCATGAGCAGGAAGAGGTTTTCTGTCCTGACACGAGGCAGCAGGGGCTTTTCTGTGGAAGCCTCGTTGTGTTTTGCAGTTATTTCATGGCTGCTTATCGCCCCCTTGTGGTAGTTCACAGTATTTCATTCCTGCTTCTACATTCATCCACTGCTGTTACAGTAAGAGGCTCACTCTATATGTAAGTATTGACAACCCCTATGTAAAAAAATGCAAGTTGTGCGTTAAAAATAAAATGCACAGCTTTTCTACTTTAAATTCTGATATAAACATATTTCAATTTTGAGAGTTATATTATAAATTTGACTTTTTATTTTTTGTTTTAATCATTTGTCAGATTTATTTTTTAGTATTTTATTTTTTATAATTTTTTACATATTTATATTTCTTGACAACATTAATGTTTTCGTTGTATAATGTTTTTAAAAATAGTTTTCTATTACTGTTATATTTGCTTCTTTTTTTAAACAGATTTGTATTATTTCTGTGTTCCTTTAATTGTGTTGTATTTATACGGCATTTTACACCAAAGCAAATTATTTTCATGTTTAAATATACCTGGCAATAAACCTGATTATGAGAAAGCATCCAATCATATTTTAGACTTCACTGCAAATACATTGTATTCATATTATTCTGTTGCTTCTGTATCTACAACCTATTTGCATATTGTATTTCACTCGTGTGTCTTCCATATTATGCCTTTCTGTCTCTCATGTAGAACTCTTTGAATGAGTATGTTACTAAATGGGCAATCATTTCCTCTAAGAAGCAATCTATAAAGTATACTAAAATGGAAGAAGACTAAGTAAAAAAACATCAAACATGAACTTAAATACAGTATTTTATTCCTTTGAACCCTGGTTACTTCCAGTGTGTTGCTATTGTATTGCAGTGTGTAAGACAAGGATCCTTTTAGGTATCAACTTAAAAACCTGAAATCAGTGAGTGCTTGTTATAACCCCTTGTATCACGTGCACTGTATTTTATTGACAATTTAACTTCATTATGTATTTATGTCTTAAGTATATTGTATTGGACAGTGTTTGAGGAGCCTGGGACTTTAGATTTTCATTGCCAAACACTACACGGGAAATATTTGACTGACATGTTTCCTGGTTCTAATCCAACATGTCTGCCCTCTTCCTGATTCAAAGGGTTAACAGGGAGATTTTCATTGCTAAAAACAACACTATATGTCAATAAAAAACCTTTACAATCCTTACAACCTCTCCATTTTATCCGGTACATATTTGACTGACATATTTCCAGTTTCTAATCCAACATGTCTGCCCTCTTCCTGATTCAAAGGGTTAACAGGGAGCGGGGTTTCTCTGCTAATCAGCTCGGAAACATTTGCTGCCCTTCTGGCAAGGTCAGAGGGGTCACGGTCCCTGGGCTGGGTGTCCGATGCCTCCCTCCCTCGCTCCTCCCCCTCCTCCTGTGAAGCCCCCCGCCCCCCCAGGGTGCTATTCGCCCTGCAGGCACAATCACCGCACCTCCACTATAGGCTCACAGACGCTGGCTTTAATCTACGGAGCCCTGTCGGTCCATCAGCGTGTCAGCGAGTCTTTCCTTGACCGCACACACTGGGCGGCCCCGCAACGAAGCTATCGACTATACAGACCATATCCATCACTGTTGCAGAAATAATAAGTGATAATATTATAAAAACCCTTCTGTCCTTTGGTTTGGCGCCTGGCCGACGCGCTCACAAGGTTCAAGGTTCAAGGCTTTTATTAGTCATACGTACATAGCTACCGTGTAGTTATGACAATGAACATTTTAGGTCACAGGCTCCACCAACAGTGGAACACAATGAAACAGATAAACAGAAAAGATAGTGCATGTAAATACAAAAAGAAAAATACACAAACGGTAC
>NW_011368786.1:0-7852 GCF_000735185.1 Notothenia coriiceps | reverse complement strand
CACGTCCTCATCTTTTGATGGCGCAATTATTTGTATGTGCGTCCCGTCAATAGCACCGACCACACCGGGCATACCTGCAATTGCCATGAAGTCGGCTTTGATCCTGTGTAGTTGTTGATTGTCCAAAGGAAACAGGATAAACTGTTCGATGATATGTGGTCTAGAGAGCGCGTTGATGGTTTGGTTTATGGCACGGCTGACTGATGGTTGCGATATTCCTAAATCGTCGGCATTGCAAAGTTGCATTTTCCCTGTTGCTAAATATCGTAGTGTTGCCAAACATTTTATTTCCGGACTAATCGGGTTATTCCTGTTAGTCGGGGATGTTATTGCATCCCGCACTAATTCCACAACAAGTTTGATACCCTCACGATTTAGCCTATATCTCTTGATCAATTCACAGTCTTCCATTGTCTGCAAAACATTTAGTCTCGCAGCCATTTTCAGATTCTTTGTGAATAGGTCTTACTGAGTTAGGAGTCCTCTCGAGGACTTTTAAGCTCTCCTAAACTTAGGTGCTACTTTTAGGCCTAAAATACTTGAATTGCTCTTAGTGAATACAATTAGGAGTCCTAAATTTAAGACTGACACGCCCATTATGTTTAGGAGTTTCTCCTAAATTCGCCAGTTAGGAGCTACTTTTAGCCCTAAGATCCTTTGTGAATACGGCCCCAGGTGTTTATTTATCCTATGCTGAGAAGTTTTGTGGCCTGAACCTAAATATGACCATTAAACAATGTTAAAAATAGGTTAACTCTAACAGTCTGCTAACTACTTGATTCAAATAGACTTGTGCTGAATTGACAAGTTGATTGGCAGGAAATTAATTGACATTACTTTAAAAGATAAATGTATTGTTTAAGCCATTTATCAAACTGAAATAATAAAAAAACAAGCTGATTCCATGATTTGGAATTGGGAACATTACATTACATTACATTGCATTTAGCTGACGCTTTTATCCAAAGCGACTTTCAATAAGTACATTCAACCAGGAAGATACAACCTTGAAGAAAACAGAATCATATAAGTACATCAGGTTTCATTGAGCCAAACATTTCAAGTGCTATTCAACTGGCTTTTGTATATATAATTGTTTGTATATCCATCTGTATTGTGTGTGATAAAGGCCTTAAATGTAGCTTTGTATCTGTGCACTTGTAGGTCCTTGAAATAAAACGTTTATTTTTAATACTTGTCATCCTGTCTTCGTGTCCTCTGACACACCTGTCTGCCTCACACGCGCCGATGCCCCTAATGCTGTGCTGTAGTTTAGCATCTTGAGGAGTTAACGTCAGAGAAAAGTGACATGGTAACAGCTGCGAATCACAACACATGATCCCTTGGGATGCTTTGCCAGTATATTAAATCTTCCACCATCACTCGTTTTCTCTGCAGGTATTTTGTACAAAAGTGACAACATCTTTGTCTGAGTGATACGCCATTACATATTGAATGATCAAATCTCTCTGGAGTGTGTTTAGATACCCTGAGGTAAATTACTTCATAGTTGTTTGTCTTCTCTTGAGTAAGAAGAAAGTCAGCCATAACATCACGACGCTACAAAAAATAAAAGTAAACAAAGAGGCTGTCACTCACAGTAGAGAGAGCTGAAATAATATTGAAGCTACGCAGTCATCCTAACTTAATTTACTCGTCACAGTGATGGTCTTTGAGTAAGAACGTGCTCTAATGAGACTGAGTGAAATAAACACGATCAAGTCTGAATTGACGCAGACTCTCTAAAAACAGTTGCCATTTGTTAATGCCACAGTTTGTCATTTTCTCGCTGTGTTTATATTTTATTTAAGCATCAGCAACCTGGAGAAATAGATTTCTTTACTCAAAGAAAGCAAACCGCATTAACAATGATAAGAGCTTTGTAGCAGAGCAGTGACACAACAAAAATGTCATTTATCTGTATTTTATTGTTGGATATTGCTGTGGAGGTGGGATGATAACAACTAAACATCTGTAAAAAAGAGGGAATAAAAAGGTTTATTGAATTTTCTAAGTATTATTTGTAACAAATACAGTATTCATATTTACGAGAGCGATGTCAATGTGAACTGCACTGCATTACTGTCGGGGAGCTAAACCGCAAAAAACGCCAATAAATAAAAATACCTAGTGTCGCTTAATGCTCACCATTTAGCATGTTATGTCTCATTTGTTAAATGAAAAAAAAAATCTGTTTGCAGTAGCCTACAGTTCGTTCCATATTACGTTCCATATTATTTAAATTCTCATTATATATTCTTTTGAAAAGCAATTTCTCACTAACATGGAATCAGAAATCATAGTAGCCTTTAAAACATTGTAGCTCATTGTTTTTGATCAAACCTAATATTAAAGCTATATCAATAGCCTTTGAGATCCTGCTTGTTGAAGCACAGCTTACCTCTTCAGTGTATCTGTTTTAAATCCACTGATAAAGATAAACTGTGCTTCCTCTGCTGTTGTCCTTAAATGCTTTGTAGTTCAGCTACAAGGAAAAATCAATTTAAGGAGCATCCTTCTTTTCACACTGAAGGACATGAGTACACTCCTCTGACATCTCAATGCTACGGCTTAATCGCTCAGGTGAATTAGTAGACCAGAGGGGTTTGTTTGATAAAGGCTTTTTTATTTTAAGGACATAAACACATGATGTAAATAATAACACCACATTAGGTAATGTATCTCATACAAATTACATGCCTACAATTCCTTTCTATACCTCTTATCTATCAGCAAATCTTCACATGTACATGAATATTTGCAGTTACTAAGTCAATCTAGAAAAAGTAGTTGTTGAGAGAGCCCTCCTGCTTTCAGACAGTCCTGCAGAATAAAGCGCACTCCAGAGGGAGGAAATGTACACTTGGCTACACCACACAGGATTGCTCACTTGTATCATACAGTCCTGTGATTAATAACCCCACACATCTAGCCTATTCACACGTGAAAATCATGCACTTGGAAACACTATATATACACATGCAACACTATATATATTTTTTACATACATAAAGAATTTTTTTAATAAGCAAATGAGACGAGACCCGTTAAACCTGACTGTTACTTCGAGTCCATTAGTCCACTACATGCATACATCACCATAAAGTTAATGGCAAAGAGCTACACATGATGCAACTTCGCAGTTTTTTAAAGAAATTATGACTATGTGCTAGGCTAATCAGGAAGCAATTACCTAGAACCCATTGCAGTTTTACGATCACTCATGGTTCATCAAGTTCTAAGCATACTTTGATTAAAAATCCACAGTCTTAGGATTTCTGAGTCACAGAAATACTTTTTTTGCATTTTTTTAACATTTTTATTTTATTAGAGCAGTTTGGTCCAAATTGGGATGTGTCCAGCATGTGATGTTCCCTATGCAAGATCATCTATGATTTTACTTTCTACTGTACATGGATTGATTTATTCACTTGCACTTTGGAGGATATTATGTGCCTTACTAGCTAACCAAAATCCTAAGAGTGACTTGTTTAAGCGCAAATGTCTTTCTCTGGTGTTAAGTAAACAAAATCGTTTTCAAATCAGAAATCAAGTTATTCCACGCCGAGAATCACCAGTATTAATAATCAATTTTTGGGTACTTTTTACTACTTAAAATCAGTGCGCTATCATGTAAGGGGGAGAACTGTATCATGTTTAAAGCAATGTTAAAGGGCTATTTCAGAATAATCTAATTTAATTCCCATTGTAACTATTCTCAACAGTATATTGTGTACAGTAGGTGTTTTTTACAGAAATGGTAATTAAAACAATCCAATATTGGAGGTTATGTGTTTGGCTCTGTCTGTTTGCCAGCAGGATTTCAGAAAAACGTACCAGTGTAATTATTGTGTGGCTTTGATGAACAACATTACCTTCAAACCCCAGAACATCGTGGGTCAACAGGCACAGCTGAATAGAAGAGGCGGAAGAGTGTCTGTCCCCACTTCAGACACTAGTGTGTAGACATTTCCAGACACCAGAGATTCCAGCTAAAGGTTAATAAAATGATAGAGGGGAGTGAAACAGAGGCTAACCCAAACATGATGTCACGAGTCTACACTCAATCAAGACTCAGTATCAGTAGAAGTGATAGTTAAGGTATCAGTGTGGCCACCCATGAAGCACACTCCGTTGTTTCTCAGTTCTGAATTTTCAGATTCTTGCTTCCTGCCAGGCAGGGTGCAAAACTCAAATGTTTTCAGCTGACAAATCTGAATTTTGACAATTGGTAATCGTTTTTTGTGTCTGTGCAGCTGCAGCCACTATATAATGTCAAATTGACTGACATCTCTTTATGTGTGGTGGAGAATTTACATTGTTGACAGCAACTATAAAAAGGATAGGATCACTATTAGTCTGTGACAGATAATTAAGTTTTTCTTAAATGTCACGGATAAAAGAAAACCTATTCACAGAAATAAAACAAAAATATGAAATTTCAATCTATATCTGCAAAAATCACCAGAGGAAAATAACACAATTGACGAAGGATGGGTCCATGGTGATTAAATGGGTCCTCAGACCTGCCGTGTAACAAAAGCCCCCCAACAAAAGGTGCTGCAGGTAACTCTCCATCATGTAATCACACTCAGCAATCAGGACACAGCGACTTGATTCTGCTCCTCTTCTCTGCCAGCTTCCTCTCCTGGGGAATGTTGTTGCCAGGGGCTTTCTGCTCGCGGATGACCAGAGCCTTTTCATAGTGGTCATCCTGCCAAGCTTGTGATCCTCTGGTGCAACAGGATCTCTGCTCAGAATAATACGGCTGTGTTCCCGATTGGTGCCAGAAAAAAAAACCTGCCCACACAGCTCCTTCACTGGGAGAAATACTGATTCATAGATAAGGTGCAGCCCCTGAAATGATGCTGGTTTCCAAGGGGATTGGGAGAAAAATAAAAGGTGAATCCTATATTGAGTTACCAGTTTATTAGTTGCACCTGAACAATCTGTAATTGAGTACAGCAGTGCTGCGATGAATCAACCCTTTGTCATGATATTCGTTTTTTTCCCCAATTTGGGTCAGTTCGGAGTTAATGTGATTCAATTCTAATTTATTTTAGCCATACAGTATTGCATACTACTATCACTTTAGCTATACCACTGTATCATTGCCATTTGTATGTTGTGTCTTTTCTAAATGTAACTTAATTATTTCTCTTTTTCCAGCAGAGTATCTGGTAACACGTTTAACTAGCTAAATAATTAGTTCATATTAGCATAAATATGTAAAAGAAAAGGAATATACAAATGATAATTAGATGAATTCATTGCATAATACTTGTAATATAGCATGAGGGCACTAAGCAGCTTAAAATTGTCAATCTTAAAGAATAAATAACAGTTAACAGTAATACATAATTTAAGTAATAGAAGTGTTGAAGATGAGATTCTCAGTCATATTACATTCTGATACACTATGGAAAATAGCATAATTGTGGTTTACCCATGGTCTTCAGGAGAAAATACAAGTATAAGTTCAATAGGACTGAGTAAATACCTTTTGGGCATAACTACAATTTGTATTTCAACTATAACATGTATAAAAGATAAGATAGAATTTCTGAAGGATGAAAAAATGTATTGTTTTGTTTTAAGAAACTGCAATAGTCACTCAAAGATTCTAACCATAATTCATTGTGAAATGTAGTGAGAGTTGTGATAAATAAAAATCGTTTTTTTATAGCTTCTGTTAAGGCAATTCATATGGTATCTACGAATTCCAATTAGTGCAAAGTGCTGACACTGCTTGACAATATAATGCTTTGTGCAGATACTTTTAATGAATATGAATGCATCTAATATCCTGGGGACAAAAAAGGCACTTATTCAGTCGAAAATTAAATTACAAATGTAAGTTGATTTGCATTAAAATCTCCCTCGAAGGCTCAAAATGCAATAAATATTCGATCACCTGCTCAAAATGTCTCTTTTTTTCACAACTGATGATGTTCCCATTAGCCTCAGCTTTAGTGTGGCTTTATTCAATGCAAATAACTAAATATTAACAGGCTAAACGATTGTGAAAATGTTACCACTATACCTGCTAAACAGCATAGCATGTTAGAACTGTTATTGTTAGCAGGTTGCTAAAAGTATTTGTTTGTCAAAATACAACAGTTGAGTACAATATGTGTAGACCCATTTAAAGTGAACCTATCATGCTATATTTGAAATATATATTGTAGGGCCATACCTATATAAACAGGGCTGCCAACACTCACGCATTGAGCTTGAGAGTCACGCAATTAACCCATATTGCACGCACTCACGCCACACTTGCCTTTCCTCACGCTAAGTTTTCGTCCAAAACAAATGTATATAAATATAAAAATAAAGTGAAGGAACAGCGAACCGAGCAGTCTACGAAATGAGACGGTCTTCTGGCTTAGTTCAGTAAAGTTGGAACGATATTGGAAGATTCTGATTTCACGGATCAATAACTCATGAAAACGTTATTTAGACACAAATGACGTCTCCTAACAGTGGTAAGGTTGACAACGAACTACAATCACATTTTGATTAAAAAAAAGCTAATACGCGCCGTCCTCCGAGCTGAGCACATTACATTGGTCTCTATCTGCAGCCGGAGAAGCAACACACTCTCACTCCATAATCGTCCAGGAGCGACGTTTGGTCAGGGTCCCGTGGCGTGCAGTTGTGACGCTCCTACAGATGTAGCACTGAATTTCGGACTCCAGCTTACAGCTTCCTGCCTACTACCTGCCAAAGACCAGTATAGAGGAATGTTATCCCCTCCCACTATTTTCCAAGAGGGCGTTGCCAGATTTTCAATTTCAGGTTTTAACCAGGAGATGGCGCTTCATTCACAAATACAGAAAGACAAGTTTCATGGACTTTCAGTTGTGTTTTGAAGAGCATTTGAACACATCAATATTTTAGATCAACTAAAGTACATCTAATCTTGTAATTCAATAATATATAGTCTTTATATATTAAATAATCATAATGTAAATGTTTACATTACACTTCTTTATTTGTTATGCTCATACTTTAACCTTTACAATCGTTTGCTTTAATATGCAGTATATTTTTGTGTTTGCTTCCTCCTGCTCCCTTTCGGACACATACTGTATGATTTATTATTATTATTAATATGAAGATATTATTAAGATTAGATAAGATGTTACTTTATTGATTGAACATTTTAGTTTAGAATGTGCTGTCCCACGGTAATTCAGAAGGCTCACAGGTCACATTCCGACCATTATTTAAAACAATAGGTGCTTTCACACCGTCTACAGTTTGATTTGTATAGAGGGAGCTCTGTCAGTTTTCGAATTTCCCATTTGCTTTCGGGGAGCCTTATTTTTCAGAGCACATCCTGCTACTAAATATGTCACACGTACGCTCTGTTGACTGGCGCAGCAGCGCGGATGCGATCAATTGCTATAAAAACACTCTTCTACTAATACAGACGGTGTCGCTATGCCGGCGGATGTGGCCGTTGTTGAAGCCTCTTCAGGCTCCGCATCGGCAGGCCTCTCCCTCGGTGCGGAGCTGTCAAGCTCGACCCTAACGCCGCTCACAGCCGGCCAACTAAAAGTTGTTTTCCGTTCACGTTGTCATTTTTAGACTCCTTCGCTTCTTTGCTTGTGAATCCAAAAGCTGTGACGCTTGGCTGTTTTCGTTTTGCCATATTTTTTATTACACAGCCAGAGTTAAAAAAATATCAATATGAACATTTCAAATACCGCGCCGGCATCACCGCCATAACCATAGCAACGTAAGTAAGAATGCAGCGCCGCCACGTACAGATGGCAACACCCAGACATATTCACAAATATAAAACAAATATTCAGAAACTGTAATGAACAATAACTATTATTTA
>NW_011368785.1:12674-38296 GCF_000735185.1 Notothenia coriiceps | reverse complement strand
TTCTGATAACGATGAAATAGCCCCGCCTCCCTCTCCCCACGTCTCCTGCTGCTGCTGGGCTGTCAGAAGAGGGGGAGGAAAAGAGAGGCAGGCACCGTTTATTAAATATTATTATATTATTATACAGAGAACAGAGTCGATATCAATTTGTTTTAAAGCTCAATAAATAACAAAGAAGACCTCTGACCGGCACTTTTCTAATTTTGTACGGAAGATTTAAACTTTAACGGACATGTTGACCCGCGAAAAAAAATGTTAACGGAAACTCTGCCGCACGGTTCCCTCGTCCCTTGGAAGAGGCGGAGAGGTGGGGGTTTTTCATCTGCTGGTGGACTACCTGAGAGATATACAGCAGGAGAACACGCCGTCCACCGCGGAGAATAAACAGAAGGGCAACCATGGCAACCATGCTCCGGGGTCTTCTTCGCTGCTTTTGGTGTATTTTGTGGCGGCAGCAGCGCCACTTACAGGCCTGGCATATGTACTACAGCGTTTCCAGCATTTCCAGCGGTCTCTTGTGAACGTTAATGAATCGAATGCGTGTGAACCTTTATGGTGTGAACGGAAGACTTTTTTGCGATAGAGTGGCGAATTCACGCCCATCTACTTCCGGTTCATGGGACCTTATTTCGGAAAAATTATGTATTGAAGTCAATGGAGAAAGAAAACATATATTTCGACCCCGTTTGAATTGTGCCACAAATTACACATATGATGTTTGTCAATCTTAAAAAATAATTTCCATGTCAAAAAAGTCACAGTTTTTCGTAAAACTGTTGAAATATAAGACTGAAAAATACGCAACTAGAAAGACTACAAATCCCAGAGAGGTAGGTAGGTGATGTCATAACTGATGTCACAATTGTTTTCCTGCGCTAAATATAACAGATGGATAAGATCATTTTAACAAGATGCCTGTGTGCTTAGTACCAGGTTGTGATCATACCAGCAATGGGTCTTGCTCGTTCTTTCGCTTCCCGTCTGATGAAAGGACCAGGAGTGGCTGGATCAAGTTAGCTACCTAGCTAGTAGCAAGCACGTTAGTTAGCATTACAGCCTTAGCCTTGTTATTTGTATTAGCCTTAACATGAAGTAACATTATTGTAACCCAAAATGTTAAACAGTAAGAGTAGTAGTCATATGTCGTGAACCCTTTGTCACACCGGTGTGATCATTCTATAATACACCTTTAAGCCCGGATGCCCCCGGGGGAGACATGCTAACGCTACATTAGCATCGACGATCTTTTATTACTTCATGCTATCTGCACAAATGGTTAACATTGAACATTAAAAAGATCAGGCAGTTCAGGGAGAATCGAAGGAAGGCAGGCAGGCAGCAGCTTTGCATGACATTCTTCAGGACGTTTTTCATTGTGGTGATAGTGAGGGTAGTCAATCCCTTGTTTGGCAAGACAGTAGTGACGGCCATCTTGGTGACGTGTGTTGTTCTGCGAGACCAGAGATGTAGTTCATTGACCGTGTTACTTCACAGTTTTACGACACATTTATTTATGTTTGACTGGCAAAATTATCTTTTAAATTGACAAACATATGTGTAATTCGTGGCACAATTCAAACGGGATCGAAAGATAATCTTTCTCTCTCCATTGACTTCAATACATAATTTTTCCGAAATAAGGTCCCATGGAGGTCCCCCGGAAGGGGAGGGACTTCGCCACTCTATTGCGATTGCGTTTGCGTATGCGTTTTACCCATAGGTTTTACCGTATGCGTCCTCGTGGGGCCGGGGCCTAAGTTGTCAAAACCAACTTTTTATAGTCATTGTAATGAATGACTTTACAAGTTTACTATAATGATATAAGTTGCCTGAACTCAGTACTTTTAAGTTGAAACAAATAAAAAATTAATGATTAACTTTACTTGGAAATGTTGAGGCAATCGGTTTCCTAACCTTTGTTAAGTAAAGTCAACTTATTACAATTTAAAGTGTGTGCCTTTTGACAGTTGACTGGCCTCCTATTGTATATTTGGGCACCCTTTACCAATCTGAGTTCCATGCTGGATAATTTATTCTGTGGCCTCAGGAAATCATGTTCTGACTAGCTTTAATAAGCATAAATGCATTCTTGTTCTTGGAGTATTCAAGACACCTGTGAGTCTAATTTACCTCTTTAATTCTCATTGAATGGGTGATGAATAAGACCATTTAAATATTTTACCCAGGACCATTTTGTCATTTTGCATTACTCGCTGTAAAAGAGACAATGGGGAGGAGCTGAAACTGTCCCCTGGAATGATTTGTGTTAAAATTAACAGTGTGTAGTGAAAAAGTTATTCTGAAAAATACTAATGAAAACCAATATAAATGACCTCTTACTCTGAGCTTGAAGGTAGATCATTTTTCCCCTGTATAACCGCCATCTTTTTAGGTTTAGTGGAGCAGTTTGTTACCTGCTAACTCCGCTCTTTTTTCTGCACTCTGTACACCTCAGTTTATCTAAAGCTGTTACAGTTTAGTGCTGTGCAAATAGGTTTTCTGCTTGCAGTGGTTTAATCTCTCCTCTGCGATTCAGGCCCTTGACCTTCTGCTCGCTGTATGGCTCCACTGACCTAAAAGCCATTAGCATGTACAGCTCAAGGTTTCATCTTAATGCTGAATTGCTTTTCACTTTGGCACGCAATTGAAATGTGTTATTTCATTAAAAACTGAACAACAACAGAATCATTAAATGTGAACCTTCACACAAATAAATTGTGAGTCGTGTCATGATCACACATCTTAGACGTGAGAAAGCGCACACCTGCTGACAAACTGAATGCACACGACACAGATTATTCCTTTTCTTCATGTAAATTCTTCTTAAAATGTATTTTGCATATATATATATATTAGAAAATGGCAACTATATTTGTGTGAAGAGAAATTAAATACGTTGACTTTTACAAACTGAATTGATGTCCCTATAAATAATGGTATATACTGTATATGAATCCAGTACAGGTTAGTTAAAAAGTATGTATACATATAAAAATGTGTGTTTACATTGACGTAAGTATCCAGTTACCTTTTTTTAAGAATCCAGTGTACTCATTAGAGCATGTATACATTTTACCCTCATTTCAGCAACCCGGATAAACCCTTTTCTCATTTATGGAAACCAGAATGTGATAGCTGGAGTACACTTTAAGAAACAGGGATACTTTTTAATGTATACACACACACCATATCCAGTTTTGTTGAATGTCGCTGGCTACCTGTGGAGCAAAAGCTTCAGACAAGTAGCGTAAAAGAATCAAACAATGGTGCAAGCAAAAGAGTTTCACTTCTTAAGCACTGAAGGAACAAAATGTTGTTTTTTTGTAATTGAAGATAAGTTGCCCATCTTTATCCACTGCTGCCCTGTCCTGCACGGCGGTAGTGACAGACCGGCGTCTTGCAAGGGCAAGGAGAGAAAAGGTTAACAGAAACTCCGACCCTGTGGTCCCTTTTCATTTCCACACACACAAAGCAGATACGTCCAATGTTCTGATCTGTCCAAATACACGTCCTTCCGACCTTTCAGTCTTTGTTAAAAGTAGTAGTATTCATCTTGTTGTGTAAAATGTGAATAGCAAAACACGAATATGATCAGAACCAGGATAAGCATTTTAACCACAATGCAAAACTCTCACTTTCATATATGTTCAACATCCCAACTGTCAACATCAATTCAGTCCAGCTTGTTCTGTTAATATTTGAGTGAGTTAGCCCCGTTTAGCCAGAATAGTCTTAAAGGTTGGAGATTTGCAATTGTGTGTATTTTCTTACAGATTGGAGACGGATTGGAGTTTTGCTTCGTCTTAGTGTGGCCACTGAAGTATTTATAACTAACAATGAGGATTTAGAGGAAAATTAAGAACTGCTCTTAATTAGTGTATTTAATATCTCTCTGAAAGAGTCTTCTGTCTCAGTGCTCATTGTTATATCCTCTTTATCAGGTTTTAGCTGCAGAATAGCTCATAGTTCCTCCAAGGTTATCTTTTATCCTCCATGTCTGTACACCTGCCTGGTCAGGTCACTTTGGCATTTCTTTGATGATGAAACAGAGCTCTGTGAACCTCTGAAAACTGGTGATTGAAGAGAGCTCAATCTTCCGAAAGATTATGCTGCAGTTTATAATCTCAAACTAACTTTCTCCAAACTTTTGTGAGAGTGCTACACAAAAATGTACTTTAACCTAGCAATAGTCAGAAACTGGTGACATCTTAAAAAAAGTGACAACATAAAATTCCCTGTGCAAGCTTGGATGCTCGCTGTAGGCCTGTTGCCATGTGAGAAACCCAAGGCCGAGTTCAAGTGCTAACCACGTCTTTACACATGTTTCTTTTGGTATAAAAGTAGTGTGGGTAGCAAGTGTGTGGTTAAGCGCTAGAGATTGAGTGACAGTGACTTTGAGCAGAAATTGGTAAGAAGTGTTCTGCTATTAATTGTTCCGTTTCTCACACAGACACACTCCCCTTTGGAAATGAATCTCACGCCACCGAGTATCAGGGAAATAGTTGAGAGTTTACTTCTACCTTGAGAATTTGAATGAATCAGAGACCCAGGACACGTACGTAGCTACATCAGTGAATCAATGAGGTTTATTTGAAGAGCTTTGGAGGAATAAGGCTGGGGATTTGTAAACAGCTGCAGGTTAACAAATAAAATGCAAAAATAAATGTTAAAAGTTGTATCTTATTAAAACAAAACACAGTTCAATTGATTGATGGGGGATTTAAATAGGAAGTATGTCTGAGCTAAAATGATGATTGGCCCCCTAACTAAAGGATTTCAATCTCTGCTTAAAAGAAGAATATGTGCTAAACTGCAGTAGGTACATTTTGACGAGGGTGGCTTGATAATACATGCAAATTCAGAGAACATTGTCCTCATACTGACTGAAAAGAAATGAGTAATCACCATTGTGTCAGATTATGCAGTAAAAAGCCTCGCCAAGCTCCCAAAGGATACTGCCATTCAGTGATGTAAGATAATACAAACACATTAAACTCAGTATAAATGATATTAACTATTTGAATCAATGGTTTCTTGGCTGTTATATACTGTCTGTGTGTGTCTGTGGGTGTGTGTATGCGTGTGTTTCTGAGAGCAGGGCTTCTGGCAGTGAGCTGCAGGGTGGCCCTGCATGAATGGATTTGTGTTACGGTACTGCTCAGCAGCACTGATAGCAACATAGCTCTGCTATTTGATTTCGAAATCAGTTTTTGCAGCTCAGGTATCTCAACAGTCGAGGCAAACCATGGAGCAGGAGTGT
Organism: Notothenia coriiceps; assembly: GCF_000735185.1. Lineage (NCBI taxonomy): Eukaryota > Metazoa > Chordata > Actinopteri > Perciformes > Nototheniidae > Notothenia > Notothenia coriiceps. The sequence goes on along the minus strand of NW_011368785.1, from coordinate 33,036 downwards.
GTACTTTCAAACTTACAACTTTTTAAAAAACAAAACAAACTGCTCTTTAACAGCAGATTCACCTTGTTTTGCATGCAACGGCGCTCATCAATTACACACCCTGCGACCGCATCTTGTCTCAATCATTGGTTACTCAAACACAGTAAATGCTCTCCCAGGAAGTAACAAGAAAGGGTAACACATTGCTCAATAACACTTCCTCTCTAATGTGCTCCGCTCCACTGATTATTCTCCATGATGACACTATTACTCTTCTCCCCTGGCAAAACTGATAGACAACAAATTGACTGCATAAACTAAAACTCATCCCACCAATAAAGCAAAGCTTTCCCACCTGTTTTCTGGGGGTCGGCTCTCCCATAGCTGAATGAGCCAGGAACGTTTTGTGGTTCTTTCCCAGTGAACCCAATGCAGCACTTTTCTGTTGAAGATGAATCTTTTAGCTGAAGGCATTTGGGGCTACATGAAGATGGCCCTAATGCACTTCTCAGCTTAAACACTGCACTCTGCATTCACGCGCTCTGAGTCTAAAGGCGCTGCTGCATGATTCACTCAAAGTGCTGCTTGGAACAGTGGATAGTGTCAGAAAGGTCTTTCCCAGCGCTTGAGTTAGGGTGGAGATATTTTTGTAAATTATTATTTTCTCAAAGTGACAATTTGTTAAAGTATCCTACTTTCTGGAAGAATTGGTCCATTTAGCAGATATGTGAAAGTGCCCAGGATTTAAAAGACTTTGAATTCTTTAAAGAGCTGACCAAGAAGTAGCTGAATGCTGTAAAAATGATGTCTCATATGTACTAGTTAGATTGGTTTTCAAAAGACAAGCTGCTTGAGTTTGTACTGCCCAGTGGAGAAGAAAAATATCCATTTACCAAAGAATATGTTTCATTTTCTCAGGAAAAGCAACGACATACACCAACAAAGATAGTTAAGAGAAATAATTACGACAATATTTGATCCCGTGGCCACATGGTTCACGTTTATATTTTTGGTTACTAAAACATGGTTTGAAATGGGACAGGCAGCAGTTTGATATTTGTAGCAATTTTTTGTTTTTTGGTATAAACACAAAATCTTCTTATTTTTGTAGTCAAAGTGCAACACATTTCCTTTATAGTATGTTTAGAATTTTGCCCCGAAAAAACCTGTGGGAAACACTACAGATGTATTCATCCTGCTCCAGCATCCTTTCCACATTGTTCAGCAGCAGTAGTGCCATGATTGCATTTGCACATTTGGTCACTAAAAATGCTAAATTGATTTGGCTAGACCCAGATGTGCACTTTGTGTTGGAGTTTGTGTTAGTGTCTGTTCTTGTGCCCAGTTTCTGGAAAGTAGACAGAAATTGATTGAATGAGATCCAAAAATACGTTAAACATCAGAGAAAGAGTCGTGGTTTCTTCATTTCTTGTAGTATGTTTGTTTTTATGTAAGTGATAGGGATGCACCGAATATTCGGCCACCGAAAATTATCGGCCGAAAATGGTTAAAAAGGCCCTTTCGGCTGAAAAATGATCACCGAATGTCAGAGAACAGGGTTACGTTGATCATGCTCCGCATATTTGTCCGGGTGTTTTGATTTCAAGTGGTGGAGTAATCCCAAAGTGGTGAAAGTCTTTGCAGTTACACCCCCTCGAGAAATGTCAGCTGAACACGTTTTACAAATTGCAATCCGCGCCTCTTTCTCTGATATTTAGAAATACCTCCAAGCGGCAGACATGTTGGCTGTGAGCCAGCCGCGAGCATGGTCACGCGCCGTGCTTGTCGCCGCGTTTTGATTACGTCATCACAACAACATGTTAGGTTACCAAACTTATAGGTGCATTTGTTGTTGTTGAAGGCCTGGCTGTTACAGTCTTTATTTACACTATTTTGTTGTAGGCCTACTGGCCTAGATATTTATGCAGTTTTAAAGCACCTTGGCTTTGTTCTGAATGCACTTTGTTGTAGTTATCCTACAGAGAAAAGAAAATGCACTTGACTCGGAATTAATGTACTGTATGCATTCAAAAGTGCTGAATAAATGTTTTATGGACCCATAATAGTGATTATTATTTAAGTTAAGTTTTGCCATAATCATGTCTTTTTCCATAATCAGTTAGCTGAACAACATTGGTAAAAAATGTATACATTATTATATATATATTTCTATTAGGGCCGGGACTTTAACGCGTTAATTAAGATTAATTAATTACACAAAAATTAACGCATTTAATCGCACTTATTTTTGCACCGCGGAACGTTTCTCACTGGATGAGTTTCAGGGGTACCGATTATACTGGAGCACCAACTAACGTTCATGACTTCAGACAACAACAAACCACAGTGAACAATAGTCAAACATGAACGAACAAGCTGATGAGACCGCTTTGGCTGTCCCCGTGGATGGGACATTTTGTCTTAAAAAACGGACGGATGGAAGCGTCAATAAGAGCACGGTTGTTTGCAAATTATGCAAAAAGGAATTCGCATATCACCGCAGCACATCAAGCCTCAAGTATCACCTCAATGCAAAACATATAGCAGCTAGCGTGGAAGCTAGCGTGGACGTTAGCCCGACTCGGAGTACAAGGACCCACACCCAATTCGCGTTGATCAAACAGTGGCCTATGCAACAGAGAGATTTTATTTTTCATCAGGATATTGGAAGAATAGGAGGGATTGAGGTCAATCACTGGCACTTTTTTATTTTATTTTAAATGGTACACTTTATGTTGAACTATTTATTATGTTGTTGGTGCAACTGGCACTTTATGTTGAACTGTTTATTGTTTTGGCCAAGGTTATTGAGAGAGTTGGACTGAAATTTATTAGATTTTTTAAATCAACTGTTGGTAAATCAACAAAGTCTGTTATGGCCTCTGAAGCAACAGAGAGATGTTTTCTAATAGTCAGGGTTTCCAATGTTCTGAATGTACTTGAAAGTATTGTGTTTTACTTAAAAAACAAAGTGTTATAGTTTACAGAAGGTCTACCTACCTATAGGCTACCTGAATCTCTGAAATGTACTATATTCCTAAATATGCTATTGCTACACTTTATGGCAAAAATTGCACTTTTCTGTTGGTCTTGGTTAAGTACCACCTTGAAAAAAATTAACAATGTTTTGTTGCTTAAGCTTATGTATTCAGTCATTATTCAATGGTATACTAAAATCCATGTGAAAAAAATTGCTTCTCACTGTTCTCAGGTCAAATATTTATATGTGATTAAAAATGCGATTAATTGCGATTAATTAATTACAAAGCCTGTAATTAATTAGATTAATTTTTTTAATCGAGTCCCGGCCCTAATTTCTATTAATCATTTTCGGCCTTTCGGCATTCGGTTTTCGGCCAACTGTTTCCTATTTTCGGTATCGGTTTCGGCCAAGAATTTCCCATTCGGTGCACCCCTAATGATTATATGTGTGGGTGAGAAAATAGAGCTGTCTTTATGACAAATTCACCTTTGGTCATGTCTTGACATGAATTTAGATTTAAAGTTTTGTTTCTCTCAGACCTTCTTGGCAAATAATTATATTGTCTGAATAGGGGTGTAGTTTGAAGGCAAGGCAAGTCTATTTATACAGGCGTATTTCTGCAACAAAGCAATTCAAAGTGCTCCACATAAAACATCAGAAACAATTAGACGAAATGCCAAAGGAACTCAGCGCAAAAGCACATTAAAAAACAATTAAAGAAGTCATCAAAGAGGCAAGAGAAATATACATTTAAAACAAACTAAAAAAATAAGACAGGTATAATATAAGAATAAAGTTAGAATGTCATGTAAGAAATGTATAATTATTGTATTGAATGAAAGGCAGAGACAACATAAAAGTCAACTGTTTGACTCTACTTAAAGATAGAACAAAGGCGGGGGAAATTAGCTAGTATTTTTTATTTGTAATTCTATCAATAGATAACCTGGAAAGTGCTTTAATAAAAAAGGCATGATGAATTAATTAATCGCGATTAAATCATCTGCTTGGAGTTATGATAATATACTAAATGTCAAACAGGTACACTAGATCCCACAATGGTGAGTGTCTTGTGTAAACTCACAGACTATAACCCGTCAGTAAAAAATGTCTCCCTAGCCATTAGCAGAATGAAATCTGATAATCTGATATATGTCTAACCTGTCCCCAATTTGAAGGGCTTTCAGGCAACAGAGGCCTTTCCAACCACCGTTCACAACCAGAAAAAACAAACATTGATTATGTATCTATTACACTGTGATTGGATTTTGGAGTTTCATTCAGATGAAGACTGAGTGAGTGCAGTCCTCGGCCGTCGCCTGCCATCCCTCCATATGCCAGTTTCATAATGATTTCATGCCCCAATGAGTTGCTCATTCTACTGTAAGAAAAACGTGTACCTTGCAATTTGTTATTAGCTTCCATTTTACTGAACAAACGAGTACAAACAAGCCCCTTCACACCTCGGTCATAGTACCATAGTCAGGTTTCTGACCACGAAATGATGCCTTACAGGGACTCGTTCAAGAGCTCCTTCATAATTATGGTCGAGGGGGAAGAACATGTTGCTTTTAATTACCACTCTTTGGAAAAAAATGTAATAAAACACAATGATTCCTACTGAGTTGATACAAATATTAGAAGGTTTAATTGTTATTGTAATCATGTTTGCATATGTAAGCCATAGGACACTGTAATTGTATTATCTCATAATATCCTATGACAGTACTTTGCCTTGCCAATACAAAAAAGCCTTGTTCGTATGTCCAAAGATAAATTATGATTATTAATCAAACACCACAAAGATGAATGCGGCTCAGTATTCCAAAAATGACCTATTATGGTGTTGTCACTGTGTGCCCTCTATTAACCTCTGCTCATCTTTGTAAAAAGGTTTAACAAGGAGGAATTGTAAAGAGTGTTGAGGATGAAGTTGATATTTTGTAGTTGTACTTCCGAGTAGTTTCCTGCTTAATACACATCTCTGATGAAGCATGATAATAATAACGGTTTATTATAATCATGTAAATATGTTACAATGTAGGTGTTGTGGTACAAGAAAGACATGTAGATTCAAATTGCCAAGAAGCTCTTCAGGAAGTGTTATTGTGGGACAATAATGTTATGTTAATCTTCAAATGAGAAGCTAAGGGTGAGTTCAAATTTGAATCTCATCTAGTCTTCAGCACGAGATATGTTTTCAAAAGATTGGCCCTCCAAGAAACTGGAGGATACATTGCTGCCAAGTTGGAGCATTCATGAAGTCGGAGTATACAAAGAAAGTTCTAGTTAATTTATTCAAAGTGGACGCAAAGCACTCTTACAGAAGAGTAGTCCATCAGAGGGTCTGAATGTTTGGAACTGGAGGCAGCAGGCCAAATGGTTTCATACTCACTCAGCGGCCGTGCATGCGAGCACACTGACTGCCAGTGGCACTCTCCACAGGGCAAATAACTCCTCAGAGTGCAATTCACTGCTGCCTTTCAATTTGCATGTTATTTAGCTGCAGACTCACATGACTTTTTCAGTCTGCTCCATCATATGTCATCTTCTTTCACAGAGTCTCAGTGCCTCAAACGATAGGATGTTGATCTGATAGCGAATCAAAGGTTTAACATATTTCTGTAATGTTATTTGCTTGGATGTGGGTCATTTCTTTATTTATTTTCAGCTAATGAGGCATTTGATTGAATTTACAAATGAATTATTTCAGAAACTATTGCGCCGAAATGAATTGTTTAAAAACAAGCAAATCTTCTTATGATAAAGATTAAAGGAAGAGAATCATACCGTTGCAAAATGATAGACGGTAGCAAATGATAAACAAAACAAACACAAATCAACAGGGTTCTAATAACAGGTGGAGGGATGGAAACGCTCTTACCGACCACATCATCAATATTTAGACAAACACTGTTTTTTGGAGACCAATGCCTTTATGGAAATGTGATATATTATAGTCATGTTACCCAGTACAGTAAATAATGGATGCATCAAATTCAATCAGGGATAAAGCAGATAAAATAATAAAACAATTTCTGTCCTTTTGGTTTGTTTGTTTTAATATTGAGCTGAATAATGCAACCAGCTATTCCCCAATATTTTAAACATCAATAAACAGAGCTCCAAGAGTTAGTCAAATAATTTGTTCTATTTTACGAATCTAATTATTTGAATCAATGCATTTTAAACCAATTACCAGACATATTATATTTTGTAGTTTAATCAAGAGGACTTGCTGCATTTGTTTGACTCAGACATCTGCTGAATTTACATTTGGCTTTAACAAATTGTAATTTCATTCAATTCAAGGGATTCGCTGTGAAAGTCATTTGTCGTTCAATGGATATTAACCTGTGTGGCGTGAGTTGCAGCATAATCATTTAACTCATTGGATACGACGATGGCAACAGGTTTTCTCTGGAAAATAATTGCCTCATATACATTCTCAACATCCAATATATTTGCATCAATACATGTCAAGTGCAAAAGGTTGATTGTACAATGGCCCTTTGAGGAGTTCCTAATGGTGTACTTTAGAATACATTAATGTGCTTTGTATAACACCTACATGCTGCATTCTGCCATGTAAGATAGACTACAAAAACACAGAGATACAGTATTAATAATAGTTCAGCCTTGTTGTAAAAAGAAAAAAAAAAAGACCAGTGACGTAGTTACAATGAAATGCCTGACAAAATACATTTCCTACAGAATAGAGTGAGAAACTACTTAATGGACTACCAAGGCCTTGAGGCAGACAGAATAATTTCACAAAATGAGCCTTTTCTTGAGGCAGAGTGATGGAAGAGAAGAGAGAAACATGAAAGAAACCCTGAAAAGAGAAGATCCAAGAAACAAAATCAGGAAGTGACTGAAGTGAGCAACAACAAACCTCATCCTTGGTAGAAAGTGTGAAGGAGATGAAGAGATAGGACTTGAAAGGGGGTGTAAAATATGTAGTACTGTGTTATTGAAAGGATTGAACAAAAGATGACTTCCTTCTACGATCAGTGAGTTTCTTCAAGTAGCTTTGATCAGAGATGTGCTTGGACAAAATCACCCACTGTGGTAATCCTGCAATTTGTCAAAAAAACATATGGTGTAAAAGATACAATTCTTCTTGCCTACTTAAAGCTATGCATACCCCCAATTATAACCCCATTGCAACACCTAGATCCACTATAGTGGCCTCCAAATTGGGCCAAAAGGCGTCTGAGCTTGTATGGACAAGAGCAACTCAAGATGGGGATAAAAGCACCTTGCGAAGGTTTTGTTGGTTGTATGAACAAACTGAATAGCACACAAACAGATTGTACTACCTGTGGCTACTATGACATATTTCACACACACACAACGTACAGAAAGGCTCTCCAAACACTTCAGTTCTCTATTCCTTCCATGTAACTGAAGCTGGCTTGTCCGTTTCAACACATGTATGGCTCCTTTGTCCTCACTTGACTTAAAAAGCACAGCTTGTGTCTGCTATTAGATCCAAGGCTTGTGTATTACATTGTTACAATATAAAGGTGAGTGACTTCGGGGCTACGGTACATTGATTTTCAAGACTTTACTTCTTGACTGCATAAAAGCTTTCTCATGTATGATATAGACACAACAGTAGACTAGCATTCATTATTTACAGTCCACCATTCAAGACCCCTGCTTTGGCATTTCCACTGGCAGCGCTGCTCACTGGTCCAACTCCTAATATGTAAATAGTGAACGTGGATGGAGAGTAATTAACAACATCCGATATAGTACTAATAACATGCGTCCAATTGTCAGATATGCAAGAATGCAAACATGCAAACTTTGATTATAGTACGCACTTTAAAATGAGCCCTCTCTTTTCCACTGTACTTGGCAGAGCTTTCTTCTTTCCATTTACTGAATAACTTGGCGAGGGGGGGGTACTAGATCCCACTGGTACTTAGGGAGCAAACCCCATTTGTTCTCAAACTGTTGTACTTTATATATGTGAGACAGTGCTCATCTTTTTAAATGTACACTTAGGTAAGCACTTTCCTACTATATTATAGAAGAAAATGTGTTATAAATCCAATAAGTCATACAGGCTCGACTTATATCCATTTGGTTCACTTTTGTAGATTTCCATTGTGAAATATCACCTCTGTCTGCGTTCATGTGTATATAAGTGCTATCATTAGGCCAACCTTTGGCTACTTGTATGCATCTTCTTTCCTCTACCTGGTTTAATGTTGACTGCTTTCTAGAGACAATGTGCTTGGCTGTTACAATTGTATATTCAGATCCTTTTAACTAACAATCCAAAACCCAAAAATATTACATTTACTGAAATGGATTATGTTTATAATTGTGGATTATTTAAACAGGCTAATTGTCTGGATAAACACATTACATCCGATTGGATAACAGGCGGGGTCGGGAGGGTTATCTTAATCATAGGCTTAACAAACTGTAGAGAAGGGGTTCTCCACCTTTAGTGACTAAAGGCCTATTTCTGACCAACACCACAATATAAACTGCTAGAACCATCTGTAGATGTGTTATGTCAGCTGTAACAACCTAAATAAATGTTCTGCTTACCCTCACCAATCTCTGCCTGCAGTTATGAGTTTATATGTTAGGCATTCCCAGTCATATTTCCTCACCACACGCTTTGACTAGTGCAGGGCCGGCTGGTGCATTACATTTTCTTCAAAAAGAAAGTGGCAAAATACCTTTTTCTCTACCTTTAATCGAACCATTTGGCAGTATCTTTGCATCTAGCTAGTAGCCAACTAAAGAGCAGCTGCTGTAGATCACATGACACTGGGATTACAGTATGTTCACTATAGCCTCTTTCAACCCAAATATAAAAACGGTAAAAGACGCTTAAATATGTTAGAATACCCCAGACACACACACACCCACACACACACACACACACACACACACACACACACACACACACACACACGTTATGTTCAATATGTGCAAACATTCAGCAGATATTTTCCCAAGCATATAATGGAAACAATGACAAAGTCCACTTTCAAGGTGTCAAACAGTTTACCTGAAAGATGGTGGGAATGATATTTCAGACTGCTTCCTGTCGTTTGTGAATGTGAAAGGAGCAACAGGGAGAGACTGTGCTGCAGACGGAAGAATGAATAGGGTTGAACTCAGATGAACTGACTTTGAAGTAGAGCTTTTATCTTTCAGAGTTGTTCTTGCTTTAGGTAACAAACAGGCGCACATTCCCAAATAAATCATAAAGGCAGAGCAAGGGAAGAAAACAGTTACAAACAAATGGAACTAATTTAAGGCAAAGAGACAATGTATCGCAGATGTTTTGAAATGTATAGTGAAGTGCTAAAAAAGCCAAGGCAAAATGTATTTGATAAACTCTCTTCGGGAAACTGTAAATAACCATTGACACACAGATGTACTAAACTGTTGCCAGTTTGTTTGACTGACTATACACTCGTTCTGTTCATTAGCAAGTGTTTAGGGGGATTTTTGGCAGGATTTTATTCTGCACAATATGAAAATACATAGTCATTTTCTTAGCTGTAAGAGGGCTTTTTGATTGTCAGATATGCTTTCAAAGTGATGCATTTATAAAAAATGATTCTCGGCCACAATGTACCATCGTAGGATTCACTCATCCATAAAGTTGTATTTGTGTTTTCTTGCGAAAGAGGAATAATCCAGAAGAACCTTTTTCTGATAAAATAATGTTTTCTGAAGGTCAAAACGTCCTTGCATGTAGTCTGGAGATGCTAGTCAGATGTTTTCTAATTAATGCACTTTAAGTCACAGAGGCAAGAAAAACAGACAAGTATCTAGACACTGTTATCTTTTGGGAACACGCCAAATAAACTTTCATGTGGAATCCTTTAGAAATCAACCCCTTTCTGAGCCTACCTCTTTTGATTTCCAATGATTTCCTCTATGTTAGCCTATATTAGAGTGGCTTAGTTTTATTAAGCAACAATTACCAACATTTTAGGATACAGTGTATTTAAGATTTGACCTATATTGGGTCTACCTGAAGATAGATATCTTTAAAAAAAATAAAGACAACAGCATGTTTTAAGATCATATGAAAGCCAACAAACAAGGTTAATAACAAAAGACTAAAGATATTGGCAGCTCAAGATAAAGTAGTACTGGAACTGGAGCAGGTAACATTAACTGGAAAAACTTTAAACTGTCAATGTACAGTTCAAACCAATTTAATCTAACCAATGAATATACAAAGAAAATAAACTTCCCAAATATTTAAAGCCGAATTGCACCCCAGTTTTATTTCATTCTAAAAATGGAGCAACTGTCACAAAACCAAATTTCCACCAGGATTCATAAAATAGTGTGATCCTGATAATTAAAGAAAAGAAGAAAAACATCAACAGCTGATTCCAAACCTTAAAATAGAACCGCTCCAATGTGTATCCGTCTGCCTAAAACTACATTTGAAAAGAGAAGGAATAAAAAGGATAGCTGCCAGTGTTCGTGAACTCACAACTCAAGCCATTTGATTCCTCCAATGTGTTTTTGAAGGAAATCACTGAGCAATGTGCATCCTTTGACGGTTTATGCCAGGTCTTGAAAACCATGCAACCAAAAAAAAGAGTTTAAAGACACCTTTATGATTCATGAGAGATTATTTCAAGATATTTTCTTCCAGTCACTGCTTGAAGTGTACAGCGACTAGACACACCTCAAATCTCTGCTGACACAAGTTGACACCAGATGACGCAAGACTCAGAAATCAAACTGAAGACTGACTTTGTAGAAATGCTAAATCTTCACCTGCACCTCAATGCATTGTGGGTACTGAGTCGCCCACTTCACTGCCTCGGACAGAGGATTGGATCCAACCCATTCCTCTGTTTTCTGTTTTACAAGCAGGCATTTTAGAATTGAATAATTTAATTGAGTGATGCACAGTTTTTTAAGAAGACATAATTGGCCCGAGTGTTTCACTAAGATCATGTCTTTTTAATAATCCTCTCATGAAGTTTTGCATCATGTGAAAAAAAATAGCATTTCTTAAAGCGGCTTTAAAGAGTAAACAGTCTTTTATATTTAAGACTCCAGAAGACTGCACTGATGTGGGATTCCATTGTTTTTATACGCCTACTTCAAAGAGTTAGGGTTCATGGACTATTTTGCAGTTTATTACTCTTTATTATATTTGTGTATGTGTTTGTGCGAGTGTGCGCCTGTGACACTGCTAGAGATCAAAGTAAACTCTTAAACAACAAACTGCTTTATGCATAAGACGCTTAACGAATTCTGCTAGCTCACAGTTTAAGCTGCCGCATTATTGTACAGTTTTTCATTTCAGGTTCAAAGGCAGTGACAAGCAAAGAAAACACTCATAATTGTTTAAAGCTCCCCAAGTTTATTCAGATACGAGGGTCCATTATTAAATGATGTGTAATTACAATTTTAGTGATTATCAGGTTGAACGTGTAACCCAGAGCAGCCTTTTCCTTGTTGTGAATTGATCACGTTACAAAAGAGAAAAGTCAACGTAAGGTGGATTTAGGGCATTTACAAAGCAGTCAACTGAAACTGCAATGACAAATTGCTACATCATGGGGGAAATAACTTTGATGTGATTTGATGAGACATAGATTATGATGAGGTGAAAGACTCAGTGAACCAGGAAGTACTCAGTGGCTGTGGGCATTTGTCCTTATGGACAGTTAGAGTAACACGATGAGGAAAATATGCTCAAATACATTTTAACTGAGCAGCACAGAGTCATTACTACTGATGAAATAAAAAGCATGAAATGGACTTGCATCTGTTTTGCTGTGGTAGTTACATAGTATGAATTAAAATGGATTTTTCTGTAAGTCCAGAGGGACAAATAGATGGCATTCAGTGCATTCAGACTTTGCAGATAGGATCTCAGGTTGTGTTAAGTCCTGCTGGTATAGTAAATTACCTAATTTAAAGAAGGCAGCATCCACAACCCGTTTGCCTGCCATGTGCTGGTGCACATTATTAACATACAAATCCAGCAGCACGCCCTGGAGTTTAATACATCCAGGATTATACGCACATACTGTCAGCCCCCTGCTCTCCCTCTGTTTCCTTCTCTGCCTCACATGCTATCTGTATCTCCTGCTGCTTTCTTTTACTGTGCCTGCCTTCATTTCTTTCATCCCTGATGGCCAGCATGTAAACTATTTACCTTGCACGTTGCAGTGATGAAAAAGAGGGCCTCTCGTGAAGACTGCTCTGTGTCCAGCACTGACATTTCTATTTGTTGGCTGTGGAAGCTTTGGCAGGGCATGAGATGTTGGATTACTGCCGGGTCATGTTTCTGTTACAGATTCAAGCACTTGACCTTTTAAATGAATCAGTTGTGTTTATTTGCTCACAGGTGTTTATTTAGGTTTGGTAGATCTTGACGGCCTTCTTTGTTTTTCCCCAGGGTTATAGGAAGTTCCTTGTGCCTCCTGTCTAGCCATGAGATTAACTTTGTTCAGGGTATTATCAGGATTAAGGTGGTTCAAACTTTTGGGAAAACACGTTCTTTAGTAGCTGCTGTATATCAGTATTATTTCAAATCCCAGAGATGCTTTTATGAAGTAAATGGATAGGGAATTCAAGCAAATGTAATTCCTCACATGTATACAGTACGTATATAATTGTATGTTGGTTGTTGAACAAGGCAACGCCAATAGGAACAAAGTAATCCTCCAACAAAAAGCTTTATTTTCTTTCCAAATCCTGGTTGAAGTAGTGATTAATCTGGGGATTAAAAGGGAATCCCAAAATAGAATACGGATGTTTGGTCTGTAAATCATCAAAATCCCCCATCATATTTTACTGTGTTTATTACAACTGCTGTGGAGCAGGAAATCAACCAATAATGGGTTTATATGTAGATAGAGTAAAAACAACTAATATGTTAATTGATTAGTCCCAGTTGTCTCAATAACTCAGTTGCCCCTTCCAACTGAAACATAATAATAACATAGTTTATTTAGCTAATTGATATGCACATGTTTTACTCCAGCTCAGAGTTTCAACTGTGTTTTGCTGTTGTGCTAGTTTCTCTCAACTTTCAGTTTGGGGCATTGCAATCACACGTGGCTTTGTGGAGCAGAAAGACAGCATTGAACTAATCAGCAGTCAGCTAAAATATTAGCAGATCTGTTTTAACAATGGTTCAGAAGAAAATGTGCATTATGGTGAAATGTAACCATGGTAATCCATCTAGTAGCGTTAAGGAAAAGTCTGCTTGCCCCTAGGCTTCCCTATAATGTAAAATGACAAATCCACCAAGCAGCTATCTCCCCCCTCAAAGAAATCAACCTAGGTGAAACAAAGCTTTGTCATTTACAGAAGTAAACTAATTATGGATTTGGACTGTCGTCTTAGAATAAAGACACATCTTCAAACAAATGCCCTTTTTATAAGCCCGAATGCCAACCTTCTAGGGCTGTACCCGAATATTCGGTCGTTGACCTACTATTCGGTTTTCAATTTCGTTATTCGGATATTCTTCGAAGTGCCATATTCTTATACTATATTTATACTTTTAATTGCACTGTTAAAATGCGGAAATATATACAATCTCAGCTTGGGCCCCTGACATCGCTTTCACTCACAGCGTCACTGTAACGGAGGTGATCTTTGGGGCCATAGACCTCGGCCTCCGTTACGAATTGTGTAGCTTTGTTAGTGGTGAAATGTACGGTATGTAGTTTGTGCATCTGTCTGTGTTTTAGTTTGTCTGTCTTTGTTTGCTGGTTTTATGTTGAAAATTGTTCCCCTTTCACCATGTCTGTTGCTGTTGATTGTGTGCACCTGGTGCCCTGTGTTGTCTCCTCCCCCCACCTGTGTCTAATTGCTGATTAGTGTGTGTGTGTATTTAGGCTCTGTTTCCCTGTCTGTTGGGGAGCTGGTAGTGTGGTGTGAGATCCCTGTGGTTGGTGACGGTGTGCACATGTTCGGCAGGATTGAGGCTGTGAATCATTGTGTCATATGTTTATGAGGTAATAAATGCCCACACCGGGTTGTATTTTGGACGTTCTGCCTCTGCCTCCTTGCTTGGTCGGGCCGCTCAATTGTCGGCTTCACAGTCACGAACGTCATGCTTCACTTCGCTTCACACACCTGAATACAAAATGCCGAAGACTTTAGCTGTGTGGGACCATTTTAAATTGGACGACGATAAGACGAAGGCAGTGTGCCAAATATGCGATAGGAAACTGGCCTACCACGGTGGCACAACAACTATGAAAAGTCACCTGGAATTCTGTAAGTAGTAGCTTAGCTGTTGTCCAGTTGCCACGATGAAGCTGCTTTATCCGCCGTTTAAACAGTAACGTTACACATGATAAAAACGTGCACATACTTTGCTTGGAAAATAGTTGCAAGCAAGTTAAAATAAAAAATACAGAGTAATGTGGGAACATCTGGGGCTAAGGCAATTGTTGGCATAAAAAAACATAACGTTGAGTAGCCCAGCCTAATAATAACTTATAGGTGCATAGGTGCATCCCCACGCATCCCAGCCATCAACATCCTCAACTACTGTACACCCAAAACAATACAGCAGACCCTACAGTTCCAAGAACCGATAATGGAGAAAAGAAAGAGAGAGATAACAGATGCCATAGTAGATTTCATCGCTATGGATATGAGATCCATTTACATAGTCGAAGGCTTCAGAAAAACGGGCCGGCCACGGCACGCTTAAACCATGCTCCGCGTTGTAGTGGAAATGCGCCATTAGTTAAAGATGTGAGGTGTACCGGGACACACTTACAGGGCGCAGTGTGTAGTCTGCTGGTGAGGAAGAACTCAAGAACACTTTCTCATATGTATGAGAGAAACCCCCATGGCTCAAACTTTGGCTTTGCTTTAAAAAGGAACTGGAGTGTTCTGAAAGTGGAAAAATACTTTCGTGGCGATGCTGAACTAAGGTCCAACCTCGTGGATATTCAAAAATTAACCACTGCTCCTGAGTGCCCTCTCCAATGACTGCCATCGAGCTGTGAGAATGGTTCTCTCCTGGCTAATTCATTGAATATTCAAAGTTAACCAGTGTACAAATGTAATGTAAAAAACACCTTGGAGTAACAAATTATACTGATCTGCTTGATATACACAAGATGCAGTAACCCGACAAATTCAAGGCTAAAGAATGATCAGAATATCAGAGGAAACAAAACTATCCTTTAATTAATCTCTCCATGACACTAATCCTGATAATCATGAATCTACTTGCAAAAGGAGCCTGCGGAGATGAGTGAAGGGTCAATTAATCTCAATAGATGACACTTCCTCCTGATTGAGTCCCAAAACACTGCAGCTGAATATTTAAAACTACAAACCCAAGAACAAAAAAAATGTGTCCATCTCCATTGTCTCAATTTGATGGTTGGACTTGAGATAGCTTGACAAGTATGCCAGGTCAGAGAGCAAGCTGGACACGTTTAAATGCCTACTTGACATTGAGTCACAGGAACTTCACAAACTCCTTTATGGGTCCCTGAAGAGGTATCACTCTGACCCGCAGTAGCCACTAAGCTAGACTAGACTTCTCTTGGTATAGAGCAAACGTTCAACATTTATTGTGGCATTTTGATGTATTTTCTTTTTGTGTCCCTTTTCCCTATAGACTCTCTGTCTGGAGTTCAGTTTTATTGTGATTCAAACTTTCACTTTGAAAAAAAAACACTCCCGAGACGACGTTTCAGAAGTACCTTCAACAACTATTGAACCATGGCACAAATGAGGAGGCAAACTGGAAATGCAGCGAAGAGGGTGAGGATCCCCACTGTGTGTCAAAGTTGTTTTTTATTATTTCATTTTTATAATGAAAGTTGTTCCTCGAAACAGTATTGCTGCCGTCTGACTGCCTTGAACTATGCTGTTCACACAATTCCAACTCTAACACGGATCCTAATTGACACACTTGAGTGAAATGAAATTGAAAATCTTTGCCTTAACTCTCTCTTTATAATGACTGCATTACGGCTCACACCATCCTGCTACTGTCTCTGCAAAGCTCACCATTTACAATACACTCCATATGTCCTCCTACACAACAACATCTCGCTCTGTTAACGAGTTTTGTTCAAGAGCAGTGCTTTATCAAATGGTCACCTCGGCCCATCTAACACAACACACACCTTCATGCCGCTGTGAGACTGAATAAGTGTGTAGGAGTTTCCCCCAGGGAACATGGAGCTCTTCAGAGCAAGGAAAAGCCATCAGCTGTGGATTGTGATCTGATACCCAGTACAACCAGTGTGGGCAGGGCCAGTCTGTTAAGCCTGATACATCTTGGAGACAGCTGCAGAGCTTTAAAATCAAAATGGTTTGATTTTATAATCTTGCTAAATAGCATGACTTAAGTTTAAAGGAAGCTATTGTGTAAATAATTTATCAGGCGGCAGATGGGAGTGCGTTCAGAAGTAAATTAAAATGCAACATTCAAGTAAACATTCTTGTTTAAGACTTTCACTAAATATTTTCTTTGTCTTTGAATCCGTCCGTTTTCCTCTTCTTTCCTTTCCTACTCCTCCCTGCCCTCCTCTCTGCGCTAACTCTCTCTCTTTCTAATATACTGCAGCAGTTGTAACTCTTACATCACCCCCCTCTTCGTTTTGGAGGTCGGTGAAGAATATTGAACAGTCACTTACCCTCCTATTGACAAGACTTTAGAGGAAGCACAGAGAGTTTCTGTTGCGTTCTTTTTGTTGTCTTTTTTTCTCATCTCCTGCCTGTTTCATGTTTGCCGTGTGTGCGTCTCAAGCGGGGAGGTAGAGATGGTGCGCTTCTCTTCCACGCGGTGCTAAAGAAATTCACCTTGACTTATTTATTTTTGCATCGTTCACTCTCTGACTGCTGGATGATGTGCAGTTTTCACACACGGCAACCATCCTGAATCATCAGGAGACATTTCTGCAGTGGAGATTGGTGTGTCTGGAATTCACAATACCATCATGTCTCGCACACATTGATTTTTCTTGAATGCAGTGAGATGTTATTGACTTAGAAAAGAAAGACAGAGGAACTCAAGGCAAGGATCGCGGTGCATATTCCGACAATGGGAGCAGAACCTGTAATAACCCCTGGTGCTCTGTTATCTAATAACAACCAGGCTGCACTGTGGCCTATATAGAAATACATTGTTACTCGACAGTAAAACAAACCATTATAACAAACAGTAGATAATATACTGTAAAGGCACATATAGGTTACATACCTTATCATTAGTGATATTATCAAAGAGAAGGAAAATGCCCAGTTAGTGTAGAATAATGGGCTTTGGCATAAAGGCAGTGAAATGAACGAATAAAGCAGACCTTCCTACTGACTCATTTAATTAGATGTTATCATTCTGAGTTTAATAATATTCATACACCTGGACAAATCCTGCCTTCCACAGCCCACACATGTCATTCTGAGGCACAAAGCCATAAGCTCTAATGTGGATAGTTCTAACACATTGTCCATACTTCTTGTGTGGTAAAAACCCTACATGGGGCATATTAAATATGGAAGTAGAGAAGAAGAAAGCCCACACCACTCCCAGCTCCGGTAATTACCTCCACCCCTGGGAAAGCAAATAGTTCTTACATGTGGCTCCACAACCTTAACACATAAACATTGCCATGTGTAGCGTGAAATGTCTTTAACTTATAAATGAATACACTATAGAATGTAAGCAGCATGTGCTTAGATGAAAAGAGCCATTGAAACGTAAATCAGTAAAGCTGTCTTCATGCTGCCATGGGACATCACGTATCATTTGATGTAGGGATGCTCCGATCGCCAATTTTGGGGCCGATCGCCCGAATCAGTATCGGCCGATAACGATCGCCGATCCGATCGAGTGGGTGGGGCCTATGGGGATCTTCCATTTAAAGTGATGTTTAAAACTCAGTTGATGGGGCTCATTCACTGGCGCTTCCACAAACAACAACCAACATAATTATTACATTCAAATGAAGTACATTATTCAAGTTTACATTCACTTTGGATAATAACACGGGAGACATGAGCGGAAGCGCTCTCTTTTCCTCTCTCCCTCTCTCTCTCTCCTGACAGCCTGTCAGTATCGTCTCATGAAGCTCACTGATCCAGTGATGAGTGACCCGACAGTGAAGAATAAACATATTTATAACTAGTGTAGCTTGTTCCAGAGGTAGATAAAATAGCTAAGCGTGTTAAGTCTAACTCTTAGTGTGTGTTTTGCTCTGCTCACCGGTACATCACAGCGGGCGGAGCTGCGGGATTTCTGCTTCACACACTTTGCATACCGCTATTTTACTGTCATTTTTGGACACCTTAAAATACTGCCACAGACTGGTGAAGCCATTTTGGCGAGCATGTTTTGCCGCGCACAGAGAAAAGTGTCATGTATTTTACGTCATGTGATCGGCTCTCCTGATCGGCATTTATAGAGAGCACCGATCGATCGGCAGAGAGTGAATATCGGCCGATAACGATCGGAGCATCCCTAATTTGATGTAAGATGAAAAGATGAATTTGTAGAAAGAGACAGTGAGTCTGTTATATGGGCTCAACTTTCAATACAAAGAAAGAAAGGGAACAGAGTTAAAAAGGGCTTTTCTTTCTTGCGTGGCTCATATCCGAGCATGATTTTGACGTTGATACTTCAATAAAAATCAGTGCTAGAACTGAGTCTTGTAGTTTTTTGCCAAACAAGAATAACATCTTTGAATTGCTACATTTCTGTCTTCAATGTGAATTAAAAATGTTTTGGTTGTCAATTGTGTTTGCTTTGTTTTGTTGCTGCACATAAAAGTTTCTATTTTGCATTTTCCTCATTTCAAAAACTCCAGGGTTTCTGAGATGAGTGGGCGTTATGTAAGGAAATAATGAGCAATGTCAATCTCTTTTCATTGTTGTAAATACACATTGTTTGAGGCTTTTATTGCTACAGATTGTGCTTATCAAAATGATTTATTATATTATTTATACCATTCAATTATATTTATAAGGAATAGTGTGACTGCTTTTGAAGGAAGACTAAATGACATTTGTATGTACCATTAATTAGAAGTAATTATTTAAATATTTTAGCCATTACTTTTAGGTTATTAAAAGCAAGCTTGCCAATTAGTTTTTGTGGATTGTTAGTCGCAACTAGTCGCTTTAAGGTGTTATGGTTGACTGACTTAAGCTGTTGAATGTGACATTTACTACTTCATTTAAAGGGGACCTATCATGCTATATTTGAATAATATATTCTAGGGCCATACCTATATAAGGTATATTTCTAAGTTTTATTTTTCAAAATACCAAACAGATCATGCATTTTAGCCATGCCTCATTTTGCCTCACTCCAGCTCTGTCTTTGCATGAGCTGGAGCTGACCCCCCCCCCCCCCCCTGCAAAGGAGGGGGCGAGGCACAAGCGTCATGTTACTATGCTGTTGCCATGCTGTTGCTATGCTGTTGCCATGCCACGGCAACCTCTCATTCCCCTGATAGGTGGAGAGTTGACCATACAGGCGGAGTGCACCTCTGTGACATCATAGAGGTGCAAATCAGAATCCACATGTATCAAATCCGTTGCAGCCCTGTTTTTAGAGATTTGGGTATGGAGGAAAAGAGAGAGGGTTGTATTTTCTGACACTTGGTGAGTTCCCTGGAACACCGGGGACACATATTCATGTATAAAAGACGTACAAAAGTGCATTTTGCATGATAGGTCCCCTTTAATACTTTGCTTCTGCGCTACAGTAGACCATCATTCTTTCATGAACCGCTGCCAACTGCAGCAATAACCCCATCATGATCTATATTTTTAATCCTTTGCTTAAATTAATATAGGCATTATTTCCATCAGTTTTGTATCCATGCCGCCAGCAGTCTTATCCCCTTTAACCCTCACGCAGAAATCTATCATCTGATGCATTTCGGATAGGGATGTCCCGATCACCTTTTTTTACTCCCGATCCGATTCCGATCCATTTGATTTTGACAATTTGCCGATACGGATTTTTCCCGATCCGATCTTTATGCAATGCATTAAGAGAAAAAAAACGAAAAAAGCATTCAAGTTGTCCCTTAAGGTTATTTTTTTATTTCAATTGGATATTCTATCCAACATGGATATAGCTTCTTTTTTTCACAGCAGCATTGGATCAGTTCAGTTGTGCAGCATTGGATCAAAACAAAATAAAGCTTATCAGTACTCGTTAGCTTACTGCTACAATTAGACACTGCACCCTGCCCACTCTGTTGCCAGATTTGAGAGAAATAAGCAACCAGGTCTATGAAAACAAGCCCCAAGGAAGCAACACATACATGATGTTGTGTAATTTGAAACCAAAACTAAGGCCTCAGGATGACTTTAAGACTTGAACATGGTCATTTTTGTTTTGTAACATTGAATACAAAATTTAAAAAAAAGTATTTA
>NW_011368785.1:0-11923 GCF_000735185.1 Notothenia coriiceps | reverse complement strand
GATTTTAGTTTTTTTAAGCAGAGGTTGAGTTCAATAATTTGTACGACCCTCGGAGGATGTTGTAAAAATGTAAAGGAAAAAGGTTCCCCACCCCTGCTGTAAATAATAATAAAAACCCTTGATTTATAATTTAACATCTCTGTCTCCTATTTATCTGAGTATATTATAAAGAATAGCCAGTTCATTGAAGCATTATAGCACAGGCCTTTGTCAGATGGTATATTACGCTGTTTTTTTCTGCTTCGAATAGTTCTCTCTTTCACCATACCTGTGTTTGCACCACTGTAACCAATGAGCACCTGCATGTGTATGAGAATGGCCCTGACACCATTTCAGCCCAGATTTACAAACTCCTGGCAGGACAAGCTCAAGCTCACTTCTCGCACTGAATAAAACAAAGTGAGTGAGGGACTGCAATATAAGAGGGAAAGAAAGAGAAACTTTGAAACTGTTCAATTGTTATGATGTGTAAAGACTGATATTGTTCTATAATCGTCTGAAACTGTTAAGTCATGATGTGAAACGGTTAAAAAAGAAAAAGAGAAACTCAAGCTGCTGCTACACTTTATTTTATTTATCTAAAATTAAACACTTTTAAGATGCACATATTTTCAAAAACTATTTTATTTATTTTCTCTATTTTATTTTTAAATGCAGCCCGAGAGGAACATTACACATATCCACAGTATTTACTGTATATCTGTAGAGTTCAATGTTCATTTACAATAAATATTTTTGTTTATGAATTGTACTTTCTTTATTTGATTGGCAGTCAGTTGTTGATTACATACAGACGTTGATAAAGCTACAGGCTACTTCAATACGTATCACACTAATTCATGAAGCAAGATAGACATTTTGATGTTCCGGACCTTTGCATGGGGACATTTTCTCAAAATGGACCTCGTTGCATTTTAGTTGAATACCCCTGCTCTAACACCTACTTGTATAATAAGCTTCGTATTCATCGCCTTTTTCAGAGTGTTGACAGCAGAGAGATAAACTAAAGCTAACATGAAAAACAAAAACACTAAATAGATGTTGACATTAGATTTGTTTGGATGGAAAATATGATTGTGTAACCAGCTTGCATTGTTTATTTTTTGGTTAGTGTGCATGTCAGCCACTGAGATCATTTTGATTCACGTCTGAATACAATGGCACAATGAGATGCATCCAGATATATTTTATGGTGCTGCTGGATTGATGCGGGTCAATCCATCCCTTTCTGTATGCAGTTAATGCTGTGCAATACAATGTGAGTCAATTATATGTGATGTAATATTTACCCTGTAATGACCCCAATGTTTGATTAACGACTGTATGCAAGTAGAACTTGCCGTAGATATACTGCACTGTATTATACGTACATCCAATAGTCTCGATAGAAATCCTAAACTGACAGCAGAAACCCAGCCTTACGATATAATGTTTGAAGTGGCAATAGATAACATTTTTGCTTTAACTAGTTATGATGAAGTAAATGTTGATCGCACAGTGTAATGGTTGTATAATAATAATAGTTTTTTGGATTGGTTCCCCTATAAGACAAGCTTTGCAATGCAAATCTCTCTGCTACCGGATCACCATCTCCCTTTCACAACAATATACTGTACACCGCAGCACTGACTAGTAGTAGGCAAGTCAACACAATATATTACAGTAGCTATCACCATGTAACAGAACAAGTAAGGTAATGTTGACTGAGAAGTAAATACAGACTAAGTTAGATCAGTAGCATATGTTTAATTAAAAAGGCAAACACGCACTTCTACCTTCACTAACCTTTTCATGAGCTTTGATGCAAGAAGGTGAACAAACAGTTACATGTTAGAGGTCTATGACACTGAAACCTACATCTATTATGCAAATGTGATCCCAGCTTCTTTTAATCAGTCTGAGCATGTGTCCATCATTGCAATGGGACAATGAAACAGGAATATTAACATAATGTTCTGACATGAATAGCTTAACTGAATTATTATTTTACAGTAAGAAGAATAAATACCTTTAAGGTGTATTCTCTACCTTTAAAACTGCAGCTTTCAATCCAATGTGATCCTCAATATATGTGGAAATGCACTTGACAAAACAACCCCATACATATCTATATGTGATTTAGATGCCTGCATGGGGAAATTTCAATTAAACAACAACTGTGGAGAAGAGTCAACAGTGGCCGCTCAATTTGGTTTTGGCCTGCACTGTAATAACCTGAGGATGCATATGACCTTGGGCACTTGCCCTTGGCAGGTGAATTGAAGGGTGTGAGTTATGACTGTTGATGTAGCTAAATCAGAGAGCCCGGGAAATAATGAAACTGCCTGGCCAGCCTTCTGACCGTGCCTTAGGCCCTTACTTCCATGGACACTCCCACGGGGAGTTGTTAGGGTCTGAGTACTGTTTAGTTTCTATAATTTTAGCAGAACTACAGATACTAAGTAATTGAGAGAGACATTTAAATATATACACTGTATGTATACAAACACCGTAAATATAACCACAAATGAATGATCTGATCACATTGTGTTTGCCGTGTTTTGTAAAATGTCGATCTATCAACAGACACGAGGAACGTGATGAGATACAGAGTTCGATAGAGCAAATTAAACAGAATGCAGCAGCAGACTGTAAATGAATGAGTTCATAAAGATCTCATTTGTATTTTATGCTTGACTTTGGTGGCCCTCTGGCTTCTAGAATATGCACATCAAGCGGGACCATCTGAATAGCTCATAATGATATATAAGAATGTATGGCTCTATTGTTTGGACTGGACAGGTTTTCTTTGGGCAGCACAGTACACGTCTCCGCTCAAAGCACACTACAGAGCATATGAAGAGGTCAGTGAAGTCCTCACAATCCTCTGAGGTTATTGTGATGAAGATCTGTAAGGGTACTACTACAATGGTTACCAGGCAGAGCCTGTATCCAAGGACTCGGCAGTTACGCAAATGCTTTCATTTTCTATCATCACTATTCAAAGAAAACTATCAGCCCTTCCAGCGTTTAGATCTTTAAAGAATGTTGCACACAGTTTACCGAGCTGCTGCTCAATGACCTCACTTTCCAACACACACAATCTAATAATAGAAACGTATGTGTAGGTTTAGGCATTGTAAGAAATTAATGAAATATTGTATAATACACTTCTGCCCTGACAGTGTAAAAGGAATTGGGGAATAAACAACATTTTGGGAGATCTTCAAAATTAGTGGTACCTTTATAGAGCGGCAGTTAATGTGAAATGAGCCCACAGTTTAAATAAATTGTGCCAACATGAGCACAGCATACTTTGAATGAAAAAAAAAAGAATTGGCCTAAACTGGTATAAACATTTTGAAATCTTGTGTGGGATACTTGCCGATTGATGATAGTTTCCAGGGGAGATGTTTGCCCTAGCTCCATTTGGCAGCACATTGGCTTAATGATACCCCAACCCTTTAATGTGTTGACTTACATTACCATACCCTGGATCTATCAAGATATAAGTGCTCTACGCTCTTTACATATGAAACACTCTTTCTCTCAATGCACAACTCCACGCCATGCAGGATATTTATTTTGACATTAAATTAAACATTACTCACAAAGCCTTAATAGTCAGGGTTAAAAATCTCCTCCCTTTATGTCCTGTTAAGTCCAAGGAGAGGTTTAAAATGAAAAACATCAAGGTTCACTTTGAGAGGCGTTGACAGTATGAGATCAGTTTACCACTTACGCCTTGCTTATATGACATATTTCTAACTCACTATGTAAAATAATTCTGAACAGTGTTACCTGATTCATAGACAGATTGTCAGAATTCAAACAAAGCTTAATGAACCTCCAGCTTTCATTTGAATGTATTGCTGTTCTCCTCCACTCAAAAGCCATAACGCATTTCAACACTTCCCCAATAACCTAGCAACAAAAAAGATGACTTTGACCAAGCAGAATACTTTTCATGTACAAAAAAAGGCTATATTGTATTATAAAACAGACAACACAACAAAAATGTGCTGACACAAAAGGTTGAATGAACAAATAACAAAAACAGGTAAAAATAAATATCAAAGAAAACATTGTAATTAAAATAGTACCTGACTAAGAAAGCAATTAAGGTAGTAAGTAAGCAACATAAATAAGGGCTTTGTTACTGTACGCCATTTCCATGGGCGCTCACCCTCGGGGCCTGCGGCTGCAGCAGATTGTGCTGGTTTGTTTTTTGGTGCTGGCACGTTTAGGTGACTCGCTGGTCAGCGAGGTGGTCGCCCTGCACTGATGTGCTCCAGACAGACACAGCTGAGCAAATATTTGAGCCAGGCCAAGCTGAGGCATGGCCATCAGCCATCACTGTTGCTGCATGCTTTGGCATCGGGTTGTTTGAACAGCGGCAGTATTTTCTGACCTCATGCCTTCATAATTCTCCAGCCACTACACTGCATAGAATCTTGGGCATTATGTTGCTGTGATATGTTTGTCTGTTGACACATTCCTGTGAACACAATCACCCCAAACTTCCTTCTAGCACCACATGATTCCTGTACAAAGTAGACAACTTGATTTTGAAGCACCTTTCAGCATAAATTTGCACATTAAGTATTTAAAAAAAACCTGATAGTCTAGAAATTCCTATTCAACCTAATGGTTTACAATACAGAGATTACATTGATACCACTTGGGTTATGCAAAAACAGAAATGTTGACACAGAAATTCTCTAATTCATGCATTAATTAGCTTAATTAATGACCTTGTTACCATAAATGGTTATGTTTAATATATCATGGTGATTGTTGCGGAACAGTAGGCGGCTGAAGTGCCTCATGCTTTGTATTGTTTTAGGCTGTGATTTAAATTGAGTTAAAGGATTTAGAAGCCAGACTTTCATGAATAATTGCAGGATTTTAGAATTGTGGTTGATCTGCCATAATTAGGCCAGCAGAGTTTGTTAGGCGATGAAACTTGTACAGTAGAGCGGTTTCAGAACTTAACGGGGGAAATGCACTTACACCATAACATCTTATAGCCAAATGTTTGATTTGAAACCTGTTATTTGACCAGTTAGCTTGTTGCATCTTGTTGCACACAGCAGGGAAGCAAGCATTAATGATCTGTGGATATCTGTGAAAGTCTGCAGGCACATGATAGAAAACCATTAGAAACTCTGCAACTACAATCTGGATTTTGCAGGAAGAAGTAACACTGGCTTTTATAGTTTGTTACATAAAGCAGACAGTGACAAGAGAACAACACATACAAGCCTATTTTACTCCCCAGTCTGTCAAAGATGTGTCATGCTCTATCCTCTGCACTGTTGTCATGGCAAATGAATACTCAAACATCTGAAGTGATGGTGTGCCTGCTTTCGGCACTGAGTCAGACAGTTGTGTAATCCCTTGATATGCCTGTTATTGTGGAGGTCTAGGACCAATTTACAATTTGATAGTTTAGAAGATGCACTGAAGAGCTACTATTACAGATGAACTATATTCAAAAGACAGAGAAAAAAATAAGGCTGTGTACCTAAAAGAATCTGATGATATAATAAATATCCAAATACAGGAGTTAGGCATTTATACATTGCGACACTGTAAGCGAGGCATTATAATGTGATACTTTTCTGTACATTTAAACACACACACACACACACACACATATATATATATATATATATCTACAAAGATACAAAAACCTTACATTAAAGCAAGAAAATCAGCATGACAACATCAAGTTTTAATATTTCATTAACCAAATGGTCTAAGGATGACACATTTAACAGCCTCACCTATTTTATAGGCAGTGCAATTCTAGTCACTAGTCATGTTTGCAGCCTACATGAAACTAATAAGCAAGAACATGTCTGTGATTTGAGATTTCTTAACACACTTCAGTAGTGCCTTGACAGGCACTTTAAGTAACTGATGGATAATTATGTCAGAAAAAATACATTTCTATGCTCCACACTTATGCATATCTCCCCGGTACTGTGGGTCACTAAAGGCTGGGCTCTGACTGAGCATATTGGTCTCTTTGAGAAATACCAGCGCCTGATACAATATTTATCACACAAGAATCAGTTTTATGGCTTTGATAAAGCCTGAGGCGGTTTGCTCAAGATTCCTAATGACCCCAGTGGAAACCTGCAGCTGCGATGCATGTTCACAGGATAACTCACAGTGCACCAACGGTCAAATCTAGTTTTTTGACGGCTACTGTAGATGTGCTACATTATAGGGAAGGGATCTGCAGGATGTACAAAGAAACTCAATGACCGAAAAAACTATCCAACCCTGGAAATGATGAAGTACTTACTATCTGGAAAATTAACTACAAAATTATAGAAACATTTGTCCATAGCATTAATGTATTGAGCAATTGTGACGGATAGTTGTGAGTCGACACCCATCCGTGCCAAAACAATTGTACCTGGTTTCAAAACGATTATCAATAAAAAGTCAAACACCATCTGCACTTGCCGTGAGTAGAGCCAATTCGGATCCAAGTTGCATTTGTTTTAGAAAGCCATAAAAGAAAAATGATTGCAGGTTCTGAAAAATGCCATCTGTTTGATGTTTCTGTTTTGAACCATCACTAGTGTGCCTGTTGCCAATAGAGCTGCTCACTGAGCTGTTGCGGAAGTGATATCTCATACAGGAGTTGTATGTCTTGTAACAAATGTGACAGCTTCACCAGATTGTAATCATATTACCTGAGTTAAAGGTGAAGCTACATCATTTGATAACTGACCATTATCCCTCTGACATTCACCAATTTGTAGGAAGCACTACAATCTCGGATCACCTTGCTTTATTGGGGTGAAACAGAGATCCCATTAACATATGCTGAATTTCTATACAGGCAATAGGACCAATTAAAGCCTCTCTAGATAAATGAAAACCCAATCTATGTCACATTAAATCTGGGAATAACAATCCTATTCCAATGTAACAACTCTAATAAAATGTTATGGAAGCCCCTTCAATTTTCAAAAGCTGCAGTTATCTTTTTCTTTACCTGGGTTCAGGGACAACAGCTAAGTTTCCCCTGCTAAACGTGTAAACAGAAAATCATTAAATCTCCTGTTTTGCTGTGGGCAGACAGGATGTGATTGCAATTGAGTGATTTATGCTACATGCAATTGCTGCAGAACATTCTGCTTACACCAGGGAGTGAAGATTAAATGATATTCGTTTGGATAGGAGCATGTTTTGCAGCCCTAATATTATTGCTCTTTTGCAGAATATAAGATCACATCTTCTCAAATTGAATGTTCTTTAACTCAATGGGTGAACAGTCTAGCCTGTATCCGACACAAGTTTGGAATTCAATCAGATATTAGCCACAGGTTGTAAATCTCTCTTGCCAGATTTCAGTTTTTGGAAACGCTTAGTCAGCCTGTGAGGGGGAAAGGGCTTTATTTAAATAATCCTCTGTGAATGGCTATATAGGCATTAAAGTACATTTTAGTCTGAGGACAAGCAGGGACTATTAACTGGATGGCTGATCAGGTGAACTGGAACTGTGAGTATGTGTGTGTATGCCTGCCTCCATTCAGTTGTTTGATTATTTTACTACTGTATATGAGCATAATTATCCACATTATTGGCTAAAGAGTCTATACTCATTCACCTTCAGCTGGCACAATGTTAAACTGGCTGTAATGTTATCACATCTGGGCCCTGGCCTTTTCATCGGCTCTAAACCCTCTTTGTCCAAATCCCTCTGCCCCATCCCTTTGTTATAACAGGCGCTAATGCGACAAACTGATTAAGCACTATTAACTTGCAAATTAGTTCTTTTGTTCTAACTTTATCCTCATCAGCTTTGTCTATTTTAAACACCCTTTGTCCAACCACAAAAAGAAAATGATTGTAACGTCAGTGATGTTACTAAATTGTCCAATTCACATTTCAAGAATGTCTGAATGAATTGTACACAGAATCACAGAGAATAAAGTGTTATTTTTTGGCATCTTCCAAAGCTAATGCAATTGAAAATACAGATGGGATTGAAAGGTCTGCACTGCATTACCATACAACAATAACATAGCTTTGACAATAATAAAAGCAGACATAAGGTTTACGGTTGATTGAGCATGCATCTCATCCGCAAGTGGCTTTTCATACATGGAAATGAAAAGAAAGCAGGCATGAAAAAAATGTTTACATGCACCCAGCTCACACTTTCCGCTCCTCGATCCTCAAAGGGCGGAGCAGCGAGCCCCGCAACGTCCCGCCAACACGGCACCCAGACCCCACGCAGCATTCTCATCTGTTTGTCATTACTGGTGTCATTTCCTTGTTGCTAACAAACGCCATTGTAACATATTATCACAGATGTTCCGCTGTAACGGTGGTGGACTCATCAGAACAGAGTGGGCGAGCTGACCAATCAGAGCACAGTGGGCTCACGGGGAGGGGGCAGGAGCTCCAACAAGCCGTGTAGGACAGAGAGTGAATACACATACTATACAGAGATGCTGTATGAGAAACCAATGTGATTTTGGAACATTGAACAATGCAAATCTATTCTAGTGGACCTCAAAAATGGAATTATGATCAGTAGAAATGGCCATGTCATGGGACCTTTAACAAAACTTGGAAAATAGAAGATGGGCAACGTGGTAACCTTTACCTACTAAACAATAGGCGCTTTCACACCGGAGTACTTTTCCCAGGATTAGTTCCGATAGTTCCTCGGATTTTGCGTTCACACCAAAAAAAATCGGGAACTAGAACTTTTTTTGGGAACCTTTTCCCCCTTGGGGAGGAAAAGGTTCCAATTTCTGATTGGCTGGGTGAATTGCAAACCACGCCCCATAAAACTCTGAAAAGTTTTGTGAAGCTGCCATTTTATTTGCTCGCATTAGTATTATTAGCATTAGCCCCGCGCACCAACGGAGAGAGACTAACTTATGGCAACACAAAATAAAACATGAGAGCGGTGGAGATGAGGAGGTGTCGGCGCTTCTGGCGATTTAATCGGAAGTCCCAACTCCGGGGACTTCTGGCCTGGGACTTCGGGTGGCAGTATACGCCATGAATTTGTTTGCGGACTGCCAGTAAACCCAAAGCAGCAGAAGAAGAAGAAGTGACGTCAGCGGCTTCATTTGCCTAATCCTCCCTAAGGGACTTATTCCGGTATGAACGCTATTTAAATTACAGCCGCAATATGGTCTCTGAGACAGTATTTATTTAACCGTGCTGTATAACAGAAAGAAAGTCAAACTCGTAAAAAAATACATGAATTTTAGAGATCTGAGTGAATCAAATAACTGCTCACCATGTTGCAAAGCAGCTTTTAGCTCACATTATCGGTGGTTCCCATATCATATTGACTCCAGTTGGGATTGGCCTCAGTTCTGACCTTGGCAATTCCGCTCCACTTCTCAGTTGTTATAAATGAGTGCAAAAACTCTAAAGACTGCACTGTGCACTGGAAATGATGGCTTTGAGAAATGGCCCTTATGAATGACCATAAACATAACCTCTGTCTGAACAAATAAGCCGTGCTGGGGGCTGCCGCAAAGCAGCCATTAAACAGAAGTCCCCTGTAGCTAAGATCAGTTTTTTTTGACTGGTCAGTCTGCCAAGAATAAAACTCAGCAGTCCATATAGAAGAGGGCTTTAACAACCCTGAACCAAATGACTCCCCTTAGTCTGTTAATGGTGGCCTCTGCGAATGGAGGATGAATCAGGAGACTAACATGCAATTCAGGAGGAGAGCTGCGGACAGGGATATCACAAGGCCCGAGCTCAGACAGCAGCAATAATGCAGCCCTCCAAATCCTATTATCATTGTAATGGAACGGATGGCGTGGGAGGAGAGAAAATGGGTGTGTGGGAGAGGGAGAGAGATGAGGTGGAAGGGTGCTCCTTCTCTCTGTCTCAAGACTAGACACGCACACACACGTATATTCCTCTATCTTATTGCCGCTGCGACAGAAAGCTCAGAGGTGATACCACCGTGTCAAACAGATGCCTCCCTGAAGAAGAAAAATGCCAGGGGATGTGGCGATTTTTGATATGACTCAACATTTAACTGGAAACATCTTTCAAGAACCAGATTGGAGCAAGTCAGCAAAAACTCAGGAAAGAAAATGTATAAAGAGGAGTATGAGATATGGAGGTTATATCTTGGGATTCAGTAAAAACACCCTTTTTTGGAAATGGAATTTTGATGCAGAATTTATGTTAATATATTATTGCACCAGAATCTGACAGACAACACAAAGTAGCATTGGTCTTTATATCACATACAGTACCATAAAACAGCTGCACAGAATAGGATGTCGAACATAATAAGAATCTGTAGCCTTCAGAGACTCGACTTAATGGATAAGAGAAGCGATGAGCCCTGTCTGCTTATTAATTCTTCAAATGAAAACATTACATTTTTCAGTTGTAATCGTAGTGGTCAAGGGTGCCATAAATGACTTGTAGGCATCAGGATCTTATGAAGACTTTAACAAGACCCCTGCCAGTTGCAGAGATAAAGCCTAGAAACCATTTGGACAGGTATTCTAACCACTGGGACCTCACTTTAAGTTGCTCTTCTCAATTCAACAGTTGTTACTCAATTTAACAACCCTTTTTTTCTTTTATTTGTGATATTTGAAACAGAAAAACGTGTTAAAACGGGTTAATTTATTTTGCAGGAGTAACAAGTAACATTCCTCATGGTCTGTTGTGGAAACCCCTTTTCCTTGGTTTTTCAAGACATAGTATCACTAAAATCCATAACTTAAGTGAAAAGTAATGGCTGTTGCAACAAATGTCTGTAAATCCATTCAATTGTGTTGATGTTTCACTCAAAAGTATAAATGTCAACCTCATGGTGTCTTTTTATAAAACATCATACATCATCTTGGCACCGTGACTGTTTGTAAACAATGTAATCTCAATGTGCAGTTTTCAAGGTATATTTCAGTGCCTTAGTTGTTCTTGAGACCTTTATTATTTGAGTTGTATAAGTATATTACTACATGCTTCTTAAGCAGAGAATCAACGGAAAATGTAACTAATTCTAACTCCAACAGCCAGGGGCCCCCATAATGGGTCCTTTATAGCAGTGGTTCTCAACTGGTTTCGAGTGGGTCGCGGATGTGTGAGTGAAGAAAAAAATGTTTAATTTTTTTTTCTTATGGGGGAAAAAAGCCAAACTTTTATTTTGAAGGCCCAATTTTCTAACGCTGCGCATGCAGTAGGCGTTGGACTGGAAGTACCGGAGACCAGTAGTCACGTAGTGATAATCTTCTCAATAAAACATCTTTGCTGATGTTTTTACGAGTCTTCTGGCCAATCAGAATCAAGATTGTTGCCGGAAGTCCCCACGGAGAATAACTTTGCGGTAGAACTATTCTTTATACATCCATGGGTACAACTTCAGATAAAATGAACACATAATGGTATATGACCCCCGGTTTGATGATTGACAGGTCACAGAAGGGTCACAGAGGGGGCTATTTACCCTTACCCACAATTTAAAGTAATTCACACAGACTATCTCCTCTTTGTTCTTCTCTCTGTGAGGAGCAGCAAGCTGTCAGAACTAATTGAAAAACAAACAATGGCATAAAATATTATTAATATGTCGGGTAATAATAGATTTATTTATTTTCTTCTCAGAGTGTACCAGAATGCGTAGTTTATGTTAATATTTCAAGAAATCTCCTGGGGGACAATCCCCCCAGACCCCCCTGCTGGCATTGGGTTTTCAGCATGTGTGCCTTTTTATACAGTTCAGCTTTGATTCCATCATCTCATAAACCTTTTTTAAAAGCATACTTTAGTTCTGTGAAGTGATATATGCACTGTACTTCACTTTAATTAATATTGAATGCTGAAAAGCGTATATTACAGCACGTTTTTTGTTGAATAGATTTGAGTACTTCAAAATGTTGGGTCGCGATTTATTGACCAAGTGAAAAGTGGGTCCCGA
>NW_011368784.1:0-2210 GCF_000735185.1 Notothenia coriiceps | reverse complement strand
AAGTATCACCACTGAGCGATCAGAACTTGCGACAGGGGAAGTAAATACAGACATCACAACACGTAGCATTAGGTAGCAAAACACAGAGATATGCTCACCTTTTGCGGTTATTCTGACCAAAAGTCGTGTTCAATGGCATTAAAATGTGAAAAACGCGGCTGAAGGTTAATCCATAGGCTAATCCAATGTGCCTGTTACTTTGAAGCAATTACTGATAATCCATAATTCAATTTTTATGTCAAAAACAGAGTTTTCATATTAATAATAGGAATTTGTAAAGCGCCTTTCACGGGACCCAAGGTCGCTGTGCATGGTGGACAGACAAAACAAAACAGACAATAAAAAAATACAATAAAATAAAGGAAGCAGGGGGACCAGGAAAGGACGTGGGGCCCTTCTCACTTTGGTTAAATGGATTCCTTGCATCCCTCACTTGCGTCGTTTCCCTGCGACTAGTCCCTCCCACCAGGGAAGCATGGAGAGCCGCAAGGAAACCACAAGAAGCAGGGAAATTAGTTTTAAGAGCAATGGGACGTCCTTTCCTCCGGAGCGTCACGTGAAGCGACTTCCGTTTGTGATGACGCTGCACAGCTGATTGTCTGACAGCAGCTCTGTCCCCGTTATTTTCACAAACACCCCTGCCTACACATTTACTGAACATTTCTGTCATCTGTTGTAGACCCAATAAATAAAATCAAATAAGGACTCATTCTCAAAAAAGATAAACACCATTCTTAAAATGTATAAAACGAACATTAGTTGGATTAATATTGATTTGAGTGCACAAAAGAAATACAATAATTGAGAGAAGAAAAAGAGATGTTATCTATCACAACCCAGTTAGATTAACATTCATAAATATAAACTGAGCAGTGACTCCCGTGAGGTTCATGTATTTTCTTCACTCCGCTGGGAAACTGCTCTCATGTCAAGAACATGGTCAAGAAGCATCAGATCAGTGCATGCACTGCATCGTCCAATCAGTGCACGATACACGGTAAGGGGGCGGGGCGAGTGTGTGAGGATTTCATGGAAGGATGGTCTGGTGGTTCCTCGATTATAGCTCCTCCATTATCGCTCCTCGATCCTCGATCCTCCGGCAAAAATCAGGCCATTGGGACGCTACTCAAGATGGCGCAGACAAATCAACTTCCGGTGAGACCGAGACCGAGGAACGAGGAAATGAAAAATAAGAGAAGTGAGAAAGGGCCTTGGACTCGAGTCACCAATTTGATGACTTTGGACTCGACTTGACAAAATCACAAAACACTTGCGACCTATATAACACACTACAGGAAAGGGAAACATATAATAGGGCCCCTTTAAAGTATTATTTGTTCTTGTTCTGCTATGATTTGCTCAAGACAACGGTTTCAACGACTTAAATATGCAAGTGTACATGTTATGACACATTGTGTATATAAACTTCTGGTCCCTCTCTATCATATTGTAGATGGAGCCTTTCAGTCCTGAAAGAAATTTGAATGCATAAAAAGACACTAAAATCCGTACAAGCATCTCTAGGACAAATGTAGAAACACACACTTGTCACATGGTCTTATATAAACACACACACCTTGGTGACAGAGTTAAAAATGGTTTAACAGAACAGAGGTCAGTGTCATGAAAGGGAGAAAGGGTAGCAGCAGAGCAGGACAGAGAGATGTAGAGAGTTATGAAAGGAAACTAGATTACTGACTAAAAGACAGAAGAGAAGAGGGAGGGAAGGGAAATTAAACGGAGAGACGCAAGGAGCAGAAGAGCCTGACAAATGGACAGTGAGAGAGCGAGGGTGTTGTGATGGACATTAATACTCAAGGAAAGGAGAGAAAGAAGAAAACAGGAACATGATGCCAAGAGAGGGCACATGGAGAAGAACAAAACAAACATGGTCATGGGCACAGATGGAAGGACAGCTGAAGGACAGACATGGGGAAAAATAAGGATAAAAAACACTGTTGAGAGATGAATGTCAATAGAAGTCAGATGGAAAGAGACTATAGCAGCAGCGGTGATGATGATGATAGAGGGAAGACTTTTAGCTGAGAGAAAGACAGTAGGACTGGATCAGGTCAGGTAGGTTGAGAGTTGATATGCTTCGGTGCACAGAAGGATATACAGGAAGGAGCACACTCCCCATTATAGAATAAATGACTGGTCCTACGTCTATAGAACGTCTGGTAAAACCAGTGACTCATATTGGGACTGTC
>NW_011368783.1:0-1813 GCF_000735185.1 Notothenia coriiceps | reverse complement strand
ACTAGAGTCTCTATAGGCAACTACACATCAGCGTTGACAAATATGACAGGTGGGGTTCCTCAAGGCTCTATCTTAGGACCTCTGCTTTTTTAATATGTATATGCTACCACTGGCTCAAATAATGAAAAACAATGACCAAAGTTATCATAGCTATAAAGATGACACCCAAATGTATATAACAATTTCACCAGGAGACTACTCTCCAATTACAACACTGAGTAAGTGCATTGAGCACATCAATGACTGGATGAGTCAGAACTTTCTCCAATCAAACAAAAGCAAAACTTGCCTTGCCTTGCCTAGTATAACATGTAAAAACACATTTTTTAAAGTCATTGGGGTGTCCAAACTGTGGCCCGTGGTCCCTTTTTTGATCGGCCCTCACCTAATTCTTCAAGTATAATGGGGTACTTCTTAAATTAATGTTTTATTTCCGAATTTCACTTTATTTTCCTTTTTTTTTAATTAATTTTGACTTTTTTCAAACATAATTTGATTTTATAGTCATAATTAGAGTTTTTTTCAAAAATTAAAGTTTTTTTTCAGATTTTTGACATTTCTTTCGGAATTTTGATTTTGTTTTCAGAATTTAACTTTTTTTTTTGAATACATTATTCAACTATTATTAATTTTGACTTTTTTCAAACATAATTTGACTTTTCAAGTTTTTTCAGATTTTTTACTTTTTCCCAGAATTTGACTTTTTCCTCACCGTTATGGCAGCCGTACATCCAGACCCGGTGTCCGTCGTACCGACATCTGCACTTCATGATGTTGTTGCTGTAGTCCGACTCCGGCACCTCGTAGTTTGGATTAATCACGATCTGTGAGGGGGAATATCAACAAGTGAACATATAGATCATATCACTCTTTATTTAGAGTAAATAATGTAGAGGCAAGAAAATAGAATACAAATGGAAAATAGGAAGAACTTTGTTGTCTGCCTCATTTATATATAGTGTTATTAATTAGTTTTTTTTTAAAAATGTATTTCTCTTAGGACTTTTATTTCCCCCAATATTACAATATGAATTATTTCCTTTATATCTCTTTACATTTTCTTTAATTATTGTCGGTATTTTCTCAGTTGTATGGCTCTTTATGGATTCCTCACCTGGAAGATGTAGTCTCCAGGTTTGATGTCTGTGATGTCGATCCACTGGCAGTCGATGTCGTGTCGGTACGTATCCCAGCAGCCGACTGTGATGCCCTGCTCCCCAAAGTTAGCACATTCATATCTCTTCTCAATACCTGCAGGGAAGCGGGACGAAATTAATGAACTATTTGCTGAAAAGTTTTCAAAAAATCTCAAATATACCAAAAATCCACGTTTTTTTCCTCCAGAATTTTGACTTTTTTCCTAAATTCGTGTTTTTTTTCAAATGTTATCTTTTCTCAGAATTTTGACTTCATCTCAGAAATTCACTTTTTTTTAAGAATACAAATTTTAACTATTATTAATTTTGACTTCTTGACATCATTTCCCTTTTTAGTCGTAATTTGACTTTTTAGTCATAATTTCACTTTTTCTAGTAATTCAAGTTTTTTTACGAATACAATTGTTCAACGACTATTCATTTAGACTTTTTTCAAACATAATTTGACCTCTTGTGTTGTTCCTCACCTTCATCGCACTCCGAGTCCTCCAGACAGAAACTGGCTTTGTGTCCTTCTGCCACTTTAGTCCCATTGAGAGTGAACAGGTCGTAGAGGGTGAACACCTCCATGCTGTGGTAATGCCTGCACACACACACACACACACACACACACACACACACACACACACACACACACACACACACACACACACACA
>NW_011368782.1:3674-12682 GCF_000735185.1 Notothenia coriiceps | reverse complement strand
CGGTCTTAAAATCCCCACAATGCTTTGCACACGGACCAATTTCCCAAATATTTGGCTGAAAATGTAAGGCGGGGCCTCTCATATGACGCACACTTGCACAATTGCTCGCCTGTCCCATTCTTCGTTTTCCGAGGCTAGGAGGTATTCTTGCCTCACTTCTTAAGGAACTCACTCGGAGGTACATGTGCTACCAAGCAAGCCTCCTCGATATTGAGAAACACCCACAGCTAATACACACAGTGTAACGGCTAACAAAAGAAATACAATTGAAAAACTTAACTTAAACTGAAACTACAGCTGGGGCACCAGAAAGTGAATCTTAGTCAGGGAAATAATGTCCATTGTCCAGGCACGATATCCTTTATTCCATTTATTCTAGTATTTCCAATAATATACATAGAAAAATGATTTTACACCTGGTGCCCAAATCACCAAGTGCCAAAACATGCCTTTAAAATAAAAGCATATAACTACTTGAATCAACTTAAGTAATAACACTTAATAATAATACATTAACAAAACAGCAAGAAAATACATGTTTAACTATCAAATAATATCAATCAAGATATAGCTCCAACACACGCTGTGGAACAGATTAGTGAAGGTTTCTG
Organism: Notothenia coriiceps; assembly: GCF_000735185.1. NCBI lineage: Eukaryota > Metazoa > Chordata > Actinopteri > Perciformes > Nototheniidae > Notothenia > Notothenia coriiceps. Next base: position 12,071 of record NW_011368782.1, on the reverse strand, counting down.
GATCTCTGTGTGCGTCACTTTTTAGTGTCCCCATGTCCCGTTGTGTTTTCTATTTGCAACGTTTTGTTTATGCAGCGTTTTTAGTGAAGCTGCTCGTGTCGAATGATTTCTAAATGCTGTGCATGTGATGTCAAGTTGCTGAAGAAGTCTCATCGTTTCACAAATTGTGTTTTTATATTTGCATTGTTCTTGGAAGTCTTTTGGGCAGTGTTTGTACTTGTCTGCCGCCTTATATATTAGTCTTTTATGCTTCATTCATAATAATTTGCTGTAAAGAACAAAACAAGAAATCGACTCCAATGCCAAAAGTGTGTTTGGGAAGTTCTCCGTCAATTGATGTTCGTCCAATAATCAAATGTTGCCTTTCTTTCCTGCAGACTGTTTAGAAAGGTGAACTCAAATGGCACCTGAACTAAAAACTAGGTGTAATAAAAGTTGGCCTCAGCTGTATTTAAATTATTTGTGTAACATCTTGTTATTCAATTACCTGCAGTCAGAGTGCTGTTATTATGCATACTTATAGACTCAAAGTGCACTCCAGAGAGCAAATACAGAAAATAATACCTTTATGTCTAAATGTGGATTGAAGAGTGCTTGAAAGCGTTGAATGGTGATGATTCAGGACGGACTCTATCATCTGAACTCACTGACCACTAAGGTGCTGTTTACACGAGAACGCAAACGGTTGTATCCGCTACTTCTCTCTTTCGTAACGCCCGTTCGTTCACACGAGGCCCCGCAAACGATAACGGGTCCCGAGGGGGATAGATCTGCGAAACGGAACGCTCTGGGGGGGCAAACGGCTCCGTGTTACTATCCGAGGAAATTTGATATGATAACTAGTCCCTGTTAAGTGGTTATGTACCAAAACCATATAGAAGGTACAAGAAGAGTTATGTACTCTTAAACCTCGGGTGAAATCACTATGATATCTGTAGTCTACGTGTGATATACGTAACTTAAGCGCCATGTTGATCAATTATTATTTCGAAATAAACACATCGTGAGAAGTACTGTGTCGCAACGTCGTATACAGTCACTATTTATGTAAAGTTCATTTGTCTTTAATTTGACCGTTCTCTATATTTTTTCTAGGAGGTTTATTTTGTTAATACTATTACGTTTAATAATGTATGTTATCAATGTTTTGAATAAATATTATTATGTTATTTATATATATTATTGTTATTATTATGTATTTTATGTTTATATATTGGTTAAATACTTATTATAGGTAATCAAGTGTTATCCTATTGAGTGGTGTCGATTTCGTCGGTATGTAATTTTTACATTGGGTGTGTATATAGACGAATAGCAGTCATTAAGTATAAGACCATAAACACATATCTAAACTTGTGCATACTTTTGTCGTCACTAGCCTTGTTACCAATAAAGGCCTTGTCGTCGTTCCTAGTGTACCAAAAGTCTACTCAGTCGTCTCCTTTACACCCGTCTAACATTGTTATCAAAAATTTCAACTTCCTCATGTAGTTTTACACTGACGAACCATTACCTCCGCTGTTTGACACTGTGAAACATAAGTTTCTTGTAGTGTGGTGGAAGACTAGACTCATAACTTTTTTCGACCACAACTTTATTGGTTACCACGGTAAAAAGAGGTCTCCTGCTCCGTTATACACGAGAAAGGTACAGAAGTTCAACGACTTCTCACCGGAAGACCAACCTTATTAGTTTCAGTCAGCAACGTATTAAACGCACAGCTACTAAAACGAATAACACAGGTTGATTTGAAAATCTTTCTACAAGTACAATCAAACTCAATGAAGAACTAACCAACTGAAGACTGTTGCGGGTAAAGACACATTAAAATAAACTACGCGTATATCTTCTGAAATCGCGTCTACAAATCCTACCAACTAACTGACTGACTCATTGCAAACGTTCCGTAAAAGAAAAAATGGAAGACAACAAAAATAAGGATGTCATGTATTGTATGGTTCTACCTGTGTTGGTTATTTTCCTGTGCCAAGACAGAGAAGTTCCTCCTTTAGTGTTCTCTAGTTCCCCCTTTCTGCTATTTATTGTGTATCCTGATTTTCCTCTGTTACCCGGAACGTTTGTCCAACTTACAATAGTCAGAACTCAGTGTGGAGGATTTGTAGACGCGATTTCATACAACTAGTGCAATACTGTCAACAACATACGCGTAGTTTAATTTTAAATGTGTTTTTACCGCAACGTCCTTCAGTTGGTTAGTCTTCATTGAGGTTGATGAACACAACTCAGACTGTGAACAAATAATTTCACAAGATCCAACTCATGTCTAAATGCGTTTTAGTATGCACGTGCCGTTATTCTGAGATTACGCCACATTTCCATTGGTTGCTTCATGAGTTCAAGACACACTTTGATAAATACGTTAAAAAACGGGTTTTGAGATCTACATCCCGAGAGCTGAGGGAGATATGTAGCGTTGTAACTTCCTCCTTTTCACTGACGTAACTCTATCTCGTGTGATATACATGTCGAAGATAACATTGAGAGAGCACAATATCTTATATGAAGTGTCTACGCACCGTTACTAAACTCTATAATAAAACACAGTTTGTTGTCATGAGATAAATTGTCATCTATGGTCACATTAGGTCCCTGATTATATCCAAACCGGTGAACCTCATTTAGTGTTCGTGGGACGTCTTTCAGATCAGACTCTTAGCATAGAAAAGCGATTATAGTATTCGCGGTCGAAACTCTATTAGTTGTCTAGAAGACACGTAGGTAGTTAGTAATAATTGTTTGTCATTGTATAATAAGCTTATACATGAAAGTGAATATTATGAGGAATAACATCTTGTGTTGAGACATGATTGCAAGCATAGAAATGATTGAGCACGCGAGTGAAATGAAACAGATAACTAAAACGACTGTAGATCAGCATACTATGAGGAATAAGCATGGAAGGAATGAAACTTCCATGGTACAATAACCTAACTATTACGTCTTAACGAAAGAGTGAGCGTTGTACCGTACAAAGAGAGAGATATATGGACGGCAGAGATTCGCAATGAAGATGAAAATGACTTCAATGAATCTAGTGCTAATGCGTCTATAATTCATGAAGAAGAATGAATCGAGTTCGTGCGTCTATGTATCTATATACACACCCAATGGAATAAAGTATACACTGAGACTTACTTGTTCTAGACTCGATGAAGAATGACACACACAATAGAGATAATCTCTCGAGAGCTTGCATTTAACAATCAATATTAACAATATATAAACAAAATAACATAATAATAACAATAAATTATAAAATAAACATAATAATATTATTAAAACAATTGATAAAATAACATTATTAAACGTAAAGTAATTAACAAAATAAACCTCTAGAAAAATATAGAGAACGTCAAATTAAATAACAAAATGCAACTTAACATAAATAGCGTACACTGTATACGACGTGGGACACAATACTCTACAGTGGTTATTTCGAATAATAATGATCAAACATGGCCTAGTTACGTAATCACAACGTAGAACTCACCCAGATAATCATAACTGTGATTTCACAAACTCGAGGTTTAAAGAGTACATAACTCTCCTTGTACCTCTATAATGGTTTTGGTACATACCACTAAACTAGGTGAGTAAGTATCATATCAAATTTCCCTGATAGTACGTTTTACGTGAACATGCAGAAAATATGTACTTATACAGAGGGGCCCAAGTCCCTTGTGTGGGAGAGAGAAAAGGAGGTATGGGTTTTAGAGATTTTTGCCCCGAAATTGCCTAGACTAGGTCCTACTACTTCGAAACTTTATCAGACGCAAGTCACTGCTCCTCGAGGCGGATATACCGTGAGAGGGGTTAAGTCCCCTTACTCTCCAACGGCACCGTCCATTGTCCTTACCCCATCATTGTCAAGATAGCAAGATTGAGTTATACGTGAGTATCGGCGTTGACGCGTGCGATGAGAAGGAAACGATACCCCCCGAATCGAAGCCATCTATACTTGTTGCTCAGACTACTCGCGATGATATGCATCGAAAATGAGTTCAGTCCTCACGTACCCTCCAATGACATTGATGTATACTTCGCAGTCACTCTCATGCCTTTATACCAGACATTTTTACTGGAATGAAATAGGACAGAACCCATTCCAATAGTCCTCAAGTATCTTCTGTATAGGCAATATGAGTAATTAATGTAATTTCAGATATTATCTAGACCCTACTATCGTATAGAGTGAGCGTGATTTATATAATATACGTGTCTAGACATTCATCGGAAAGATCGAAAATAATTCGAGAAGGTAACATTTTCTGAAGACGTTTCGGGACTTTTTTCGATAGCAAGCGTAAAAATTTTAATGATCATGCTACTACGACATGTATTGAACTGTCAATGAAGATGGAAGAAAATAGTGTAACGTAAGATTCGGTATCAATCGCTCTATCTTATATCCTAGGAGCCCAGTATTCATTGAACGAATATTGAGAGACTGGATACTTGTTTGGCAGTGTCGCTTCATAAGACAACTGTATAGCACACGAAAGTACTGAGCTAGTAATCTATGTCTCTTAGATCGCTCACATTCAATCGGAGTGATGTTTGTGAATGAGTTCTCATCTGTTCTCAGCACTGTAGACAAAAGATTTCAGTATAACGAGAGTAGAATTCGAGGAGGATTGGAGTACAGTACGGTTACAAGAACGATCCAGTGAGAGAGATTTGAAATATGGCGAAATGAGAGTTCGATGATTAGTCTAAGAGGACTCACCAATATGCTCCACAACATTTGTCCATTTGCACACATGAATAGAAGACCGAAATATGAGTACGCGAGTGGGGAGTGCAAAAAGGGTACATGTGAATATAACAACGAGTATAGGACGATAGCTATACAAACAGCACGTCATTTTCCTCCGATGAAAAGAATGGAGATATAATAAGAGAGTAGAGACCTAATCAGCTACGTTCTCAGAACTCTGCGCTGGATACGCTAATGATATAATCATACCCTCAATGGTCTGTCCGTAGACTCGTGAAGCCAAAGACAAAACGATATCGCAGTACTGTCATCGCTCCAAAGACCCCCAGACCATAGACGAGGATGATCGATAAGGAGATGAGTAGTAACATTCTCTGTATTATACTAAACTGGTCTCATACCCGAACGATAAATATCTACTCTCGGTAGTTCCGATCGTTTACTGCGAGAACACTACAATAAAAAAAGGGCTGTCTGCACTATCGATGCATGTCCATCAAATCACGTGTACTCAGGATACGCTCCCTCATCGACGAGAGGAAGAGATTACTACAAGGAAATAGAGACAATATTATATCACTTTTATACACACATGAGACTAGTGCCAGGTTCATTCTAGATATAACACGAACACAACATTGCGTACATCTATTCCGCGAAGAGGTAGACAGACTCTGTGGACGTGACTGAATACCGAAAACTAGAGATATTATCCATCGTAATTACAATAGATATACCACAAAAAATGGACAAGCAGAAAGTAACCGTGGATTACATCATGACTCACGACGTCCAACACCATACATACCTACATCTTCCCTACGCGACAATATCACATCTCAGTTATGTTTCGTTGGTCGAAGTCATGTCATCGATGCTCTTATTCATTATATCGGTACCTTGAGCCTTCTTAGATACCTTTTCTCGCTATCATACTTATGGACGTCGCTTATTGTCTATACGCTTAACCGCGCTCCCCTCCAAGTCCTTCGTGGCGACGATGCAATAAGGACGACAAAGAGAAAGGCTAACTAACACCACCCGCCATTACTATACTCGTCGTCTACCCTCGACCGACTACCCCCCCCCACTCTTCCACATGACGACCGTATACATATCTTGTCTAGACAGAAGTCAGATTTATAGTCATATGTTATGTGACACTTCCACAACTATGAAGAGTGTTACTCGCACGTGTCTCAGCTCCGAGATCGTAGGAAACAGACTTTCAATTACTCTCCGACCGCGTCCCCGGAGACTGACGAAAAGATACTCTACCTCCAATTAGTCACCGTGTACTTTCGTGGTTATACTCGCGCTATCGCTAATCTACCACACACGCCTTGCAGAACGCGACAACTTCTGACAGGACCAGTCTTGCATACTACAGAGTTCCTTCGAGGGATTGATTATATATTACGCGCAGAGCGGTAACATAGCCTTTGTCTACAGAAGAGAGACACCAGCTCTTCGTCTGTCTTGAGTAGAATAGGACACAATCTCCGGTAGCGCTGACCAGAAGACGGTCCTGTCCGCTAACCTACTATGTATCAATCGAGAATATGGTTACAAGAACACCGAGTACCGGCAATTAGCCACATTGGCTAACTCTAACCTACTGCTAATACTACTATAAATAGCTATGAGTAGCAAATATGAAGACCAGAATAACCGGCCGATAAATGTATTGAAGTTGTATTCAACACATTATATGTAATGGACGGTAAACGAGAAGAGACGTTGTAAACCGAATACATAAAAGAAAATACTGTACATCTATAATAATACAAGTATGTTACGTGAGAACCGAACAAACCACATAGGCACCTTGTAGTCTCAAAAATATAGTACATATACAGGCACGTCTGCAATCGAGTTGGCCCATAAATTACCACCGGGTCGACATGAGCGTGGACCAGTATCATAGGTATAACATCAGCGGAAGGCGGGGGTAATATTCATTTTTTCTTTATCAATTGAATATAAAAGAAGACAAAGACATCGTTTTAGTTCAAATTACCTCTGTACAATAATTATTATTTTTTTGTGTTATTCATTTTTTGTGGTATCGTCTATTCAGTCGCCTACCCATTTTCATCGTTACTGTATACTTTTACTTTCACAATAAGTACCATACAAGTACATAGTATAGTTATAATTTATATCAACGCTCTCATTAATTGTACATCATAAATACAACCGGGTTTGATTATCTAAACTAATAAAATGCTAGGAGCCCCGTCTAACCTCTTATAGTAATAGTAATCCCAGGCTGAAACGGTTCTACTACGTTACTCGTGTGTATCGTACACTACACTCTTTTACTTCTTCATGAAATAATAAGGGATTAAAAACACTGCACATAACATATATGCATGAGACGTTATTGAGTCCTTCGGTTTCTCGTACTTCTTATGTATTATGCCGCTATAAGAAGAATGGCCTACGTCGAGTCTCTATAATTGGTGTAGTCGCGTTTACTAGCTCCGTCATTATAGTTTACGTCATTTGAGTCTCGGATGTTATCTTTGTACATTATGTAATCCTGTGATGCGTCATATATTTTGATTTATCTCGCCTTTTTATCCTATACAGACTGTAAAAGAGAGAGTTCGCGCTGTTAGAACCGGTGAAGGCCCCCCTAAGACCTCAAGTGTCCAACTTGAAAAGGAGTCGACAGGTGTTTCACACGGAGTAGTGTGGAGTCACTAACAGAAATACTGCGGCATAGCAGTACCCGCCTCGGCTGAAGCGGGTGTCAGCAAGCGTCACACCTCGGCGAACGCGTGATACACCACCAAGAGCGTCAAAGAAGTGACGACCAACGTCTCTTGAATCAAAGAGTCAGCGGTCACGTGGACTCCGGCAGTTCTAAGTTCGCTAACGCCATGAACCTGACGTACACCTCCCTGGACCGACTTAGGACGAGGGGCTCAATACACCCAGACGCTCTGTTAGAGTTGCTTCTTACGTCGAGAGATTATGCGTAGATGAGAGGGTCTCTCTGGCCCATTCGCGAGACTCTCAATAAAACTGGGTGTACAACGGGTGTCCTCACGCTTTTATCGGACCCGGGAGTAGCAGTGAGACCTATCGCCTTCAATCTCGTCACAAGCTACGAGGAATCGACAACGTAGCGTGATAGCGGTTGTGTCAGCGATGGTACTTTCCCCGTACGTGTGTGCGCGCGTCTGTCACCTCACTTGTATGCTATAGTTTTTTCATAAGCAAGTGTCCGAGGTCTCTTCTGTGTCTTGAGCGCAGATCGCGATCTCTCTCTCTCTTCGTCCGTACGAGAGATACAGCCCGTAAGTGGGATGTATACGGTCCGACACTTCGGGGCGTTTAGGAGTCCACTAGAATCGGGGCTCGACACCACTTTACTGATCACTCAACGCGAACGACACATACGCGGGGCGAGGCCATCTAGACATCGTTGCTACCAATCCAATATTCCTAAAGCATAGAAGATCGTGACTTGAGACGTTACTCATATTGTCCCGTAGAGGTGAACAACGACAATACAACACATCTCCTCGACATCCTACCAGTCATCGGTTGATCGTCATCGATAGACCCGGTGGTACGAGCGAGCGTCGTTCTCCACCCCTCTCGCCCCGATACCGAAGTAGCAATAGTCCCGTTTACCTAGCATAGAC
>NW_011368782.1:0-3629 GCF_000735185.1 Notothenia coriiceps | reverse complement strand
ATAACCCTGCTGGGGCGGCTTGGCCATTCTACTGATCCATAAATTCCGATTGAGGTATAGGAGGCTACTATAATAGTTATATGTGCCAACTTTTTTCCAAACTTCACATGGTTTCTCATACAGGCATCTCGTGTGTATACGGCTCCGGACAGAACGGTGCCAGGTTGCCATGGCAAACCATCAGAAAAAATGAGTTCAACCAACTTCTTGGCCTTGGTTAGCCATCAGTGGCACAGTTTTAAATAAAGAAAATAAGGACAGCCAAACAGCCAAAATGTTGCACCCCAAAATAGATAAATGTTCATTATTGTGTGGACCATCGGAACCCTGATACTTAAGTTGCACGTGCATGTGTGATAACGGAAAACCAGAATGAGCGGATGCCGTTTACTCGCAGTGCACCGGTGCGCCGTCTGTGTTGTTTTTAGAAAAAATGCGAAGCAAATTAAGTTGTTTGATTGTGGGTAATAAGGTTCGGCCAACACCCGTCAAAATCCCCAAAACGAATGTTCAAAGTGATCAACTGATAAGAGCGCAAAGTAAACCCGATACGAAAAGCAAAAGAGGGGACATTGTAAACAGTCTTGGGAGCGGAAACATATTATATTTATATACATTCTGCACGTTGTGATTCACTCCAGGTAAAGGTTCCTTCAAATAACAGTCCCAATCTATACTACAAATAAAGGGCAAAGCGAACTTCACCATAGGAAATATTTGCATACAATATAATCCACTTCTATAAGAAGGTAACACCATGTTAAATATAGTTAGACATATAAAAGTTAATTTAACCACATTAATAATTCCATATCTAAATTCTTAAACTATGAATGGTTTTCATTTATTTAACATTAGAAATGGTTTAGTCTGGCGAATTCCAAGAGAACTTCAATGCTGAGGGCCAAATGGATCTATGGGTGGGGTCAGCACAAAGTGTCAAGGAACCCACATTTGAAAGTGAGACAACGGGATGGCCAAGAAACTAGTGACTGTTGAAGAACCAGAACAACAGCTGCACTACTGGTATTTGTATACCAGCAATTGAGTGCTGGGCACACGTTTTCCTACCACTTAAGTTCAAATAATTGTCTGTTAATAGCTTATTGTAACGGGCATTTGAACATTTCTTTGGTTGTCACGATATTTCATTATGAGTTGATTGTTAAACTGAATAGATATCGTCAATTATTAAAAGTAATAAGGTGGACTAAAACATGGCAAACACATATTTTCAAATTTTGGCAAACCACTTACCAAAGTCAGCATTGAGTCTAGGTTTACGTAGTATAGTATGTGTATTCACTCTTGTCCTAAACGGCCTTGTGAAGCTCCTGCCGCCCCCTCTCCCTGTGAGCCCAGTGTGCTCTGATTGGTCAGCTCGCCCACTCAGTTCTGATGAGTCTACCACCATTACAGTGGTAATGTCAGTAGCTACTGCTACTGACCATGCTACAGATGTTAGTGAAAAATCTACTGCTCCTCTACCGCAACCATCAGCAACAAGTGGACATGGAGAACTACATGAACTACATGTTGCTACATCCACCGCGGAGAATAAACAGAAGGGCAACCATGCTCGGGGGTCTTCTACGCTGCTTTTGGTTTATTTTGTGGCGGAAGTACAGCACCACTGTAGGCCCGGCATATGTACTTCAGCGGGTCGAGCGGTCTCGTGTGAAGGGACACGTTTAATGAGCCGTATCCGTGTGAACGGAAGACTTTTTTGATGTCGAATTTGGTTCGTTTGCGTTTCGTTTGCGATTACCTTCCCGTGTAAATGGGGCCTAAATCATTCAATTTCTCTCTCACTTCTCTCCGGTATCAGACGCAATCCTCTATACTGCTGAATTGCTGAGTCCAGTCCCATCTCCAGCCTTTATCTCTGTGTCCGTTTGTCTCTCTCACACACTCCATGGTTTTCTCCCTCCTCTCAGCATTAATCAATTGTCTGATGGGGCTTGGCATTGCCATCTGGAGGCCACGTCGCCAACTAGTCCAACCAAGCAGAGCTGGCTTTAGTGACTTGTATCGATCTCCCATCACAGGCATGTGTTGTTGAAGCTGGGGTTAACCACTGGGACAGCGAGGGAGCAGCACAAATCAATACGCCTCTTTACAAGCTCAGTCTGTGACCTGCAGGGACACACTTATAAACACACACACATGCCAAGCTCAGACCTAGGCAACCATTGTCTGACATACCTACACGTATGTGGTTATGGCAGAATAATTTCTTAAGGAGGAAAACAGCGGGATCGTTTTGCTTTGGTTCTGTCCTCCACGAAATTGGTATTTGGTAACTTTACAATGAGAGAAAGTTTACAGTACAACTGTTTGAGGATGTTTAAATCTCTGTTGAGTTAACAGTTTAGGACTCCTGTCCTTACAACAGACTCACCCATTTTAAGGATATGTCTCAGCTAAACATACATGGGAGCCAAGAATTTATTTTTGAGCCTTAACAGATATGCTCTTCACCGGTTTGAGTCAGACACATGACGTCAGTCCAGCTTATCATGTATTTTAATGCTGAAAGCAAACATTTTCCATTGTTAAAGAACCCCCATGTTGTACTGTTAAGTGGATCCAAACAGTCTTTTACATTGTTGATTGTTTCCCCAAATTAATCGATTAGTTGTTTGGACTTTGACTGTCAAAAACAGTGTTTACCGAAGCTTAAGAACACAACTTCTAATGTGTTGTTTTTACCACAACTCAAAGTTTACTGCTTGAAACACCAGCTCTTCACAAACTGCTACTTTAATTTAGTGTGACCTGTGCTTGTAAGGAGTTGGCTGAGGTTGTTTTGTTAATCTGAAAGGCTGACAGAGACACGGGGAGGCTGCGGGTCACGTACAAACAAACACAGACAACAGACCTTCACCATGAGGAAGTTAATGACCATGTCTGCACCAGAAGAGCAGAGGCAATAAAGGAGCAATTAATCCTCTCATCTCAGGCTTAATGATGAGAGCAAAAAACTCCTTCAAACAGCCAAGATTCACAAGAAGAAAATAACAATTTGATAACCTTTATATTAGTTTAAATGTCTTTGTATTTCATTAGCATCTGGAAAAATCTTAATCTAACTGATATTTCTCAGTTTTGAGAATACTTTAAGTCTGCACAATTAGGCAATCAATCAACGACAGAGAGGACATTTACAGTATTGCTTATCATTTAATAGTTTGTGTTATTTATCGACTAAAGTCCCTACTATTTGATGGTTTTCTCCGTTTTATACGATATATAATTTGATTGTGTTTTGAGTTTAGTCAAAACAAGCAGTTTGAAGCCATCACTTGGCTTTGTGATGGATATTTTCTCTGTCATTTCATTGCTATCAATTCATAGTTTATAAAAAAATGATTGACGGAGGAACAGTGTTAATTTCGTCAACGAAAACTATGACGAAAAATGTTCGTCAACGACCTTTTTTACATGACTAAGGCGAGACGATGACCAGCTAAAAATAGATTCTTGATAACGAAAACTATGACGAAATGTATATTTAGTTTTCGTTGACGAGACGGGACTAAGGTGTTAATGGTGCACTATCGGACATTCAAAATGCAGCATATTTTCCCCCAAGTGTCCATCTTGTCTGTCAAAATGCATCTTACGTT
>NW_011368781.1:0-4866 GCF_000735185.1 Notothenia coriiceps | reverse complement strand
CATTGGCAAACTATTTAGGTTTAATTGTTTTAATCCGTCCACGAGCACAACGGCATCTGCAATCCCTCGCTCTACCCCTTGCTATCGCGTGAAGGGTCTGTTTTATGCGCTCCGCACAGTAACCCTGCTGCGTGCTCACTAGCACACCTCCCCCCCGTTCATAAAGTCAAGTACCCCTCAAAAGGTCCGGTTTATTTCATTTTAAGGATGCGCACCAAGCAACATCTCCAGGTGCTCCTTTGAGAACCAGGGCAAAAAAGTTATGTGCAACCCTATCTATATATATTTATACACATTCTCCCTCTGTCGACCTGGCCACTAAGGATGTAATATAATGTGGACCGCTGGTGGACATTTTGGCGATGTTCTGAGTTGTGTTCTAATCTGTCAAAATGACGGACTGCTTTCAGATTTTTCCGTCATTCTTGGAAAAATTCCGTCAGAGACGAAAAATATTCGGTTAACGCGACCTCTGAATGATATTAAACGATTCTATTCTATTCTATTGTGGCATTGTATAGTTTTTGTTATCTTAGCCACAATTGGCGCGAGAGTATTTTACATGAATCAGTTAACATTCTTTCAAAATGAAGATGCTTCTGGCATGTTCTCAATCAGTCACTTTCTTTGACTACTAAAGTAACTCTTTAGAAGGCCTGAGAAAGCAGTAAGGTGTAAGATGCTAGATAAAGTTTGCAGGATACCTGACGGGTCCGAAGCTGAAGGTCATGAAGAGCAGGACGGCCATCACACACACGGCTCGCTTGTTGCTCGCTGAGTCACTGCCCTGAAAAACACATGTTGCATGTAAACAACTACTGAATATTCACACAGTTATTTTTTTATTTAAAAAATATAAATCACCCATTTCTCGTGGGAAATGTGGTATAAGCAGTGAGATAGGTTAGAGGATGGCGAGGTTAAACCTGATACATGTTTTTTAACATTATACTGTCCTTTGATAATGTGAAGAAAATACTGGAATTTTAATTTAAAAGGGAACAGAAGGCCATCATTTCAGCCCCGTTTGTTAACCCTTTTCCACAAAGGTGGATCGGGTCCCCGATTTGAAACCAGTTTTTCATGTTTCCACTGCAGCCAGTCCGGCCCTCGGTTCAAATTCTGGTTACACTACAGCACGGAAAACAGAGAACCACATTTTATGCAGGCTGGGGCGGGATTATCATGAACAACAACAGCTCAAGAAGAAAGTTGTTGAAGAATGTGCCGAGATCAAAAAGCAGCCAAGTAGCATTCTAATAGCCACACCAACCTGGAAAAGAATAAACATTTGACTAAATTGTGTTTGCAATCTCAATCTGGCTTCGTAACAGAAGAGCAACATGTGCACAGTCTGCCATTGTTGTTGTTGTCCTAAACAGTGATGTCATGATGTGGCTTCTATTGTAGGTGGTCTTAGTGACTGCTTGGTTTACACTTTCACCAGAAACCTTAGAGAATCTTTACTTCTGCTGTTCTCTTTCCTTTTGGTATCAGCCTGTTAAGGTTTGTGGATGAAAACAAGATATGAACGTAAAAGGCCTGTAAAGTTTGTAAACACCTTCATTTCCACATACAAATCTTCCTAATGAACTGTTGCCGTTGTCATGACTACTACTACTAACCTACAATAACTACTTTCACCTAGAGTGTGGAAAGGACATGGCGCTGTAATTGAGTTTTGCCGCGGTTATTCTCCCTCTCCCCTACCTCCTTCCCGGCCAGCCTCTCCCTCAGCGCCTGGTTCTCTCTGCGCAGACGCTCGTTCTCCTGCTGGGCCTCCCTCAGTTGAGCCTCCAGGGTCTGCAGGTACTCCTTCTTCTTCTTCCTCGACTGGCACGCAGACTCCCGGTTCTTTATCATCCTCTGCTGCCGCTTCAGCACCTTCATCTGCAGGAAGAAGAAGAAGAAGAAGAAGAAGAAGAGGAGGAGGAGGAGGAGGAGGGTTAGGAAGACATGGGCAAACAGGGGGAGAAGGAAACATAAGAAAAAGGAGGAAGGAACAGAAATAGCTCAGAAGAGGGAAGGGTTTTAAGAAAAGGAGGAGGAGGGAGGAAGAAGGGATAAGGAGGAGGAAGTGAAAGAAAGGAGGAGGGAAGATTATCAGGATGTTGAAATAGAGGAAGAAAAGAGAGGAACACAAATAGAGCAAAGGTTTAACACCCTGAGGTTACCAAGTCAACATATATCAGTTCATGTGAGAGGTGTCAGGTGAAACACTCAGGCCTTCAGTGGGATGTTACTAACCCTTCTCCACTGCGTTCTCTCTAAATCATTTACCTGACACACACACAAAAGATCCCATCTCTTACATGTTGCTTTAGCTACAGTGAATGCACTTAAAGCAGCCAGGTAAGATATCAGAATAATACATTTGATTTAAGGCGCCTTTCGTGTATGCCAACATTGATTCAGGCTCAAATGCATTTGGTATTTCTGTCATGACTGGGGCTAAATACTTCTGATGAAACAAATGCCATGAGTGTGTTCTTCCTGTGGGCAAGATGGTGCAGGGTTTATCCCTCAATTAAAAGAAGACATAAATAAGTTTTACATTTAACAGTGAGGTATTAATCATGTAAGTGGCATATCAGGGCTATTGTGGGTAAAAAAAGAAAATGATAGAGATCCAGGAAATGAGGTTAATATTCAAACAAAACAGTGTCTCGAGAAACCAGGTCAACTCATTTTAAGATATGCTTTGCAATTAGTATTTTGTTTTGAACATTCCAGTTCATTGTCCGCATTTCCTAGTTCAACTAGGCAATCTGCATACCTCTAGCTACCCAAACCATTGTACTTAGAAAAGCTTCAGCTCTTTCAGGATAATCAAACTTTACTTGTAAATTGTATGCTTTCTAAAATATATATTTTTTTTTTACAATATCACTCAATGGAGCAATGTGTGTGTGTGTGTGTGTGTGTGTGTGTGTGTGTGTGTGTGTGTGTGTGTGTGTGTGTGTGTGTGTGTGTGTGTGTGTGTACACATAAATATGGTTCACATATTATGGAATAATAATAAATAAAAAAATAAGCTCACTTGAATACAGGCAGGTTTCTTGTTGAGATTCAATGAAATATCCAGACAACTCACATCGATATCCATGCAGTTGTTGCCAGGTAACGTTGTCGTTGCCGGAACTATGGGTTTGCTGCAGGGCAGGGCTGTGGGGCTTGGGCAGTGCTGCTGGATGCCGGGGGACACAGGCTCCATTTTGACGATGGCCGGGGTGGAACCGAGGCAGACAGACTGAGACAAGACGACTGGAGGAGGGAAGAGGGGGGGGGGATTTGAGCATCTGAGATTTGTTTGAAGGGAAGTTATTCAGTAAAACCCAAGCTCTGCTAAATGCCTCCATAACGTAAAGCATTCATCTGTCTGCACTAGTTATCAATACAATAAATATTATTTTATTTTATTGTATATGTCATTTGACATTCTGTTCTTGTGCATCTTATTCTATTTACATGAATATAGACTCCTGCATTTACTTGGTCACTTTACAAAACTTTCTGCATCATTTAGCTTAATGTATTTATTTTTCTGACATGTATATAGTTTACTTCATCTTCATTACTTGCTTTCAAATGAATTTGAATAAAACACAAAGACTGTTACCAGGTCTGTTCTGGTCCATGGAGGGGAGGCCCTGCAGGATGAGGGCCTTGGGGGCTGCGGGGGGCTGGGTGACGGGGAGGCTGGAAACACACACCGGTCTGGGCTGGATGGGAGGTTTGGTGCTCAGGATGGAGCTGGCCTTTAACGTGGCTGGACCCGGTAGAACTTGAGGAGACAGAAAAAAAATAACCCTTAAAACAAACGCGATCTTGCTAAGCGGTGCTACGACTCTGGTTATCAACTCGGTAACTCTAGCCAGGGTTTCTCTGTCCGGCTGAGTGCGCGTTCACATGAAAGGGGCGGGGTTAGCAACATTTGACCAACCACAAACATGGACAAGCGTACTGACACCGCAGCGTCATACACTTCCTGAATGAAAAGTGAACTATAACATTAGAGAATTATGAAGACGTTAAACTTTAAACATCCATGACTTAAACACATTATCCAGGATAAAAGCCACATAGTTGCACCTGCAAGGTGAATACAGCTGGTAACAGAAAAAGTGTTTGAATGCGTACATTAACGTACGTTATTCGCCCCATGAGCCAGGAATTTCTTGGAGCATTTTCGTCGACGATAAGGACAATGTCCCCGGTTGCAAAATTGCTAATTTTCCTGTTCCAATTTGACCTTATTTGGAGTTCCGGGAGGTATTCTTTTTCCATCGCTTCCAAAATAAGTTGGCCATGTACTGAATTTGGCGCCATCTTCTCTTCCAGTGGCAGTCGCTCGGATTAAAAGACACCAGGCGGAAGAAACGGTTTTGATTTGAGAAGCAAAAGGTGATTTGGAGTGAGGGGCTCTAAATCTCCTGGGTCGTTGGAAACAGTCGTTATTGGTCGTTCATTTATGATCGCCTCCACTTTGCAGAAAAGTGTGGCAAATCCTTCCTCGTCAAGCTTCTGTTCTTGCGTGAGGGCACTGAGAATGCGTCTGACGGTTCTGATTTGTCTTTCCCAGATTCCTCTATGGTGGGAGCCTGCTGGTGGGTTAAATATCCACTTTATTTCCTCTTTAAGAAGCTTGTTCTGAATTTGTGTTTGGTTTAACTCTTGTATTGCTTCTTTTAGTTCACATTGAGCTCTAACCAAGTTGGTTCCGTTGTCTGACCTCATGACCTTGATAGGGCCTCTTCTTGCAATGAATCTCCTGATGGCATTAATGCAAGAGTCAGAGTTGAGACTGTGTGCAAGTTCAAGGTGAACTGCTCTGATGTTTTGACAGGTAAAAAATACACCGTATCT
>NW_011368780.1:0-1877 GCF_000735185.1 Notothenia coriiceps | reverse complement strand
TTTAATCCGACTCTTTTGGGGGCCCGTAATCAGCCCACACAGATCATGCCGGAGACGGAACCCCCACTCTGCGTCTCCCACTGCACGGACCACAGCCCAGAACATCCCTTCACCCCCCTCATATCATTCACATGTTACTTCAATAAACTTACAAACATCACACTGTTTTGGCGTGGTTTCTGCTAGTGAAATGAGGTTAAATTGTTAACATAGGTTCAGGAGCATGGCCACGCCTAAAACTCCGCCTCGAACCACGGCCACCGCTATTTATATCCGGCAAAACTTCCAGCCACTGCTTGTCTCCATCATTTCAGTTGCTCTCTATATATGTTGTGTGCCCTCCTTGTCTCTTTCTCTTATCGTCCCGGGCTGCGACCCGACAACATTTCCTTTTCTGCTCCGAAGTAAAGTACCCTTTTGCACCTTCATTGCACCGCCTCCGACTCCCTTTCTCTCCGCACTACAGTGTCTCAAATACGTTTATTTTCTACATATCTTTGCCATTTATTGTCTTGCTTATAATAATGATAATAAGTCATTTATAAATATCATTTTAGAGCACACATTTGAAATCAGTAGGCGAGGCTGTAATTTCGCCAGCTGTTACTCTCATGAGCGAGGCAGAAAATAATAGTTTTATCATGCCAAAAAGCTGCTGTGTCGTTTATTGCACCTCAAACATGAAAACAAACAGAGTTACGTGTTTCTGTACTTCCTCTAAGAACAAAGGACAGTAAAAGAAGCTTCAGGCTTGATCGCCATTCAAATGACAGCGTTGGTTTCCCCAAAAGTGGGCGGGGCTGTAAAGTGACGTAGATTTTACTCTCATATATTATTCAAAACCTATTTATTGTAAGATAAATTACATGCCAGTGTTTTATCTTTTTATTTAAAAAAACATCGATTTCCATGCACTGGTCAATTTTTAGATTTTGTGCTATTTTGATTCTATAATATGTTTTCTTTCAGGCTTTTGGAAGGAAAACGTACGAAATACATATTTAAGTGTTTATTTTACTATAGTTTGTCTGTTTGCGTCAGTAGATTTCTCCTAAATTCACCAAAAGTTAGCATTCTAAAGTAACATAAAGTACCGCGACCACTGTTTGCACCATGTCATCAGAGATAATCGTTGGAAAGCTCCGTCTCTCCTGCACAATCTCATCGGATCCAAATATGGTCATTTCCTTTGTAAGGAGCAACCAATCGTGAAAGTACAAAGGGGTCTTAAACCAAGAAACGAAATCTCATTGGCTGGTGTCAACTTCTGACAACGTGATTCGTTCAGATGCGTCACGTGGTGTGCTAAAACACTTTCTGGTTAGCTTTCCGCTAGAAATGTAATCTCAAAAGGGCAAAAGAACGGCGTAACACACAGTTCCCAGAGAAGACAACCACAATTGTCACTTGCACGAAGCAAGGTTATACAAAAACAAATGACCCCGAACATGAAATACCTTCACGGAGTGCGTCGAGGCGCAAGCTGTCATCCAAAGAACAGGAGGGTTTAGCTAGCGCCTTACTGCAATCTTTAAAGGTCGTTTTCTCAAAATGATTTTTTTCTCCTACTCTGAGTCCGAAATTTCAACTTCAGTAGCACTTACATACACCAAACCTTCCAGTTATATTCCTATCAATATTATGAAGGCTTTTACAGAAGGGTTTGTTCATATATCATTCATAGCCTGAATTATACAACATTGTATACCTAAAAACATGGCAAAAATTGATATTTTAGGGCTGTTGACAGTATTTTCTGATTTATGGAGTGATAAAAAGAGATATCCAAAATCCCTTCTGTAAAAGCCTTAGATACTAATATGACTACAAAATGAAACAAGAATTTTTAACCTGGCTTTATCCAAAGTTCAGATTTC
>NW_011368779.1:0-3571 GCF_000735185.1 Notothenia coriiceps | reverse complement strand
CTCAAGTACAAGATCTGAGTACTTCTACTTTTACTCAAGTACAAGATCTGTGTACTTCTACTTTTACTCAAGTACAAGATCTGAGTACTTCTACTTTTACTCAAGAACAAGATCTGAGTACTATTACTTTTACTCAAGTACAAGATCTGAGTACTTCTACTTTTACTCAAGTACAAGATCTGAGTACTCCTTCCAGAGTTCAACTCACTGAGTGTGGTTCGTTGGGGGCTTCTGGTCGTTTCTCTCTGGACGTCTCGGTGCCGGTACGCTCCGTGCAGCCCCAGCTCCAGACCAAGTGGACTCTGGGTTTTCCCCAGATCATGACCCTTGGGCTTGGAGGTCAGGTTCAAGGGCTGACTGGCTTCCTGCACACACACACACACACACAGCAGATGAGCAGGGGTTGGGCCACACACACACATTCAGAGGCAACCGCTAAGGCCAAGGGTGTGCACGTATTCCGGTTTTGCACGGCAGATTTGGCATGTCGGAGCACATCTGTCACACCTTTGTAGAATCTTCTGCTCTTTTGTCTTCACACTCACATCATCCTTTTGTTTATCTAAGCCCTGTTTGTCTATCTCTGCTTGAGTACAAACCGTGCAAATACAGTTCACACACACACACATATAAACACACACCTATACCACACACATTTGAACAAAGGGTGCGGTGCGTTCGGAAAGCTTTTTTCAGCCTCACACATACATTAAAAATACATTAGCTGATTAATCTGAAGGGAAGTATTTTCTTTAACACACACACACACACACACACACACACACACACACACACACACACACACACACACACACACACACACACACACACACACACACACACACACACACACACAGTGTTGGGGAGTACATATCTACATACTGAAAATATTAGTGATATGTAAAATAATACTTTCATGCTGTTGATTTTGATTGGTTGTCTTGTTTGAATTAGCAATGCCCGTCGCCTGCCAATCAAATCAATGCAACCAAAATGCGTAATTCAACAATTAACAAGTTAGTTTGTTTACCATACTTAGATTACATTTGTAATAGATTAACTAGTCAATAATGATGAGTCTGTTCCTTTGTGATGAACATTCAAAAGGCTGACACACAACACTGTACCTGTCGGAAGGAACCACTGCTCCTCTTGGCGGGGGGGGCGTGAGGGTTTGGCAGCAGCTGCATGGGATAGTCCACTGCTGGAGGAGGTCAAAAAGTGATGTATGAAAAACAAGAACACTCCAACAGCTGTGAGGTTACTCTGATATGATTGAAGTACCATAAAGTGTCTGTTAACACTTGCTAGCTAACGGTAAGTGATTGTAAAACTAATATAACTGATCAAAACGGACAGATAAATAATTATTTTCATTTAGATTATTAGTTGTTCAACACCAAAAGGGATATTCGATTTATTTTGAATAGCGTAATCTACTGTTTCGTAATGATAGGCGAGTTTGTTATTGAAAATATGAATGCCGCTTCCGGTAACACGGCAACAAAAGAGGCAGAAATGATGATGGCCGCTCTTTGTTCCTAAAGCTAACTGTCTGTTATTCCCCTGCACTCGCTATACGCTGTCTAGCTTTCTCTCTATAGTATATCCCCTTTAAACTTAATATACTTTGACCTTATGAACAATATAATAACAAGGCACATTGAAAGGAAGAAAGGAAATGTGTAAGTGACATGCCACATTTTGGAGATTTAGTCTCGACTCACATGACTGGTACTTAAGGATGAGGGTTGTTTTGGGTTCATTTGTTCAATGGAACATGATTTATTTCAAAAACATGAAGTCCCTACTGGAGTAGATCATGTTTTAGTGGTGTCCTTAACCCTAACCCTATCCTAAGGTGTGTGTGAAGCGGTAGTCAGAGGAAGGAACTAATAACCGGCTGGCCTTACTCCTTCTATACTGTTAGAACACACACACACACACACACACACACACACACACACACACACACACACACACACACACACACACACACACACACATTAAAGAGTGGCCTTGTGTCTTTTAGGTTTGAAAAGATATAGACTAGAGAAGGTCAGCCTCGAGCGAAGCTTTTAAGACGGAGAAACAACGGCTGCACAAAGCTGTTAACTGAGAGTGTGTGAAAGCTACTTTCAACCGTATTGTTCTACATTTATAGCTGATGGCTTTCATTTTCCTTTCAAGTAGACCTTGAGTTGAAGTGCGTTTACGTTTCTTATAAAACACTTTGCAAGACGAGATGGAAACTTTCAGATCTGGCGACTTTTTGCCACGAAGTTTCAGGCGTTAAAAGCACAGTCTTTGCAGTGTTCATTCTGTCTCACAACAGAGAGCGTAATCACTTTAATAAAGACGAATTGGATCTTGCAATTGCACAGAGCTTTGGCAACACTGCATGTAATGATGGTCATGCTAATAAAGGTATTTGAATTGAATTGTAAGAACAGCTTTAAAAACAGAACTGAAGAAACCCAAAGTTCAAAGAACTAGTGGAGAGAAGCCTTTGATATATAACATGTAATCACATTATTAAGCCCTTTATGAATTGCAATACATATGTTTTGTGATGCTTGATTTATATTTTTATAAAGACAATTCGACCAAACAAAAAAGGTAAAACTCAATCAGAAGGGCAACACTCAGACATAGTTATCTTGTAGTTCATATTTATTTTTTAAAAGACATGGAAATGTCTTCTGATGTTGGACGTTTCGGTCCAGTATCTGACAGATGTTCAGACCATTTGGGTTTCAGGAACATTGGCATGGTACCAAAACTAGTACCAAATGATAAGAGCCATTAACAAACATTACCTTTTTCCAGGCACCCAGTGTGTCCCAACCGGAAGTAGTGGAGTACAAATACTTTGTTACTGTACTTAAGTACATTTTTCTGGTATCAGTACTTTACTCCACTACTTATTTCTCTGACGACTTTTTACTTTCTACTTCTTACATGTTGAACCCAAATACCTGTACTTTCTACTTCTTACATGTTGAACCCAAATACCTGTACTTTCTACTTCTTACATGTTGAACACAAATACCTGTACTTTCTACTTCTTACATGTTGAACACAAATACCTGTACTTTCTACTTCTTACATGTTGAACACAAATACCTGTACTTTCTACTTCTTACATGTTGAACACAAATACCTGTACTTTCTACTTCTTACATGTTGAACACAAATACCTGTACTTTCTACTTCTCTCATTTTCCAAACAGGCTGGTTCCTTTAGTCTGAATGTGTGTTTGGTGGCGTGATCATTATTATTTAGAGTCATTGCGTGCCTATTGATTTGAACACGATCCGTGTATCCATCATTTCCTGGTCTTCTCTAAAGAAGAGGGACCAATGAAAACGTTGTCATGTTGCCGTTGTTCAGCATGGAAACATTCATTAGCTAACAATGACATTATTGTTCTATTAATATAAAGGGAGGTCAGGTACTCTTTAAAACAGCTGCTAGTTATGGGTACTTTTTACTGAAGTACATTTCAAAGCCTCTTTACTTTGACTTGAGTAAAGAAGTTTAGTCAGTACTTCTACTTTTACCAGAGTA
>NW_011368778.1:0-5039 GCF_000735185.1 Notothenia coriiceps | reverse complement strand
TCCGGCGATCCACTATTCCCCCCCCCGCGGTGGTTTTGAAATGCTCCCGATTTCTGAGGTCTCAAGGTTGGCAAGTATGGGTGGGGCTGTGCCCCTAATGTCCAGTCGCCACTGCTCATTCAGTGCAACGGCCAGGGTATTCTATCAAGGATATAGAATACCTTGGTTGAAGGATATTTTACCTAGAGACCCAGAAAGATATCTGATTGGTTGTTTTTTTTCCTAACACAAAACCACTGAAATGCGTATAGTGCATGGACCGAGAAGGACAAACAAATCAACGTAACACTGTAATATTACAGATCAACAAAACAGATACGATTCTCATTTATTAATTTTACATACATTTACATACATTTTATTTTTATAATTAAATCAATTTTTTGTTTTTTTTATCTGAGTGTTCCAGGGTATTCTCTGAATACCTTGAAGGCCCTGACGGTTCGCCACTGATAACAACATAAACAGACACTCTTGCCTCATAATGCAAAAAAATTGAAAGACTGGAATTTGTCATTGCAGGCAAAAAGATCATATTCCTCTCCTTCCAGACACAGACGAGTGAAATTAGGCGTCTCATTAGGCTTTTAAATGTGTTTCAAGCATACAGAGAAAACAACCCTGGCAGAGCTTTCTGTAAAACACAATGGAAACCCTGAGTGAGGAAAATAAGTTGAGAGAAATGTTTCTATTGTTAACAAAGAGAATATGGCACTTCCACGTCATATGCATTTGGACTTCAGACTCTTGGACAAATGCATGTCAACATGTTGTATGCCACACTCGTGGTTTGGCATTTCACTTCAAACTGTCTCAGCTATATGAGTGAACATCATGGTGTATGCTTTCCCCTCCTACCTCTGCTTTCTTAAACATCAATGACTGCACTAAAGCCAGCTGTCGTAAAACCTAAAGGTAAGTGGAAAATAGCGCCCTGGAGGTAACATCGCTGATAATAAAAAGCTCATTGAAGACAGACGTGAAGCTGGAAATCAATATGTATCCAAACAACACATCCTCACTCCCAGGTCGGCCTATGTTAACGTTATGTCAAGTCCCCTTTGTCGGCTTTTTCCAACGCAAGGGGGCGGCCCTTAGCGTACATTTTCAACTTTCCGGGATGTCCATAGGCTTCTATATAGCTCCCTAAACGTATGTTGTAGACGACTTGAGATTGCGAGCGAATGCTACCCGCAGATCCATTCTCACAGCGTTTATCAACCTTTTTCTTACTCAATATCAAGCCACACTTATTGTTTTGCCAGGCAACGCAATCATTTACAAACTCTTCAACTACAACCCTAATTATATTTAAAAACATTTTTAGAAGGCCTCACGAAATACTTTAATGTAAATTAAAATGTAAATGTGAAGGGATGTGTCTAATGTGGTGATTACATTATTCACCCACGGATCTATGGGTTGGGGTATTGTTCCGCACGGACATTTTAGTTAACCGGACTTCCTGTTTATGTGAAATACGAAAACATTTTTTTAAAATAAAAGGATACTTTATTCCAAGTTTGCTGGATTTTCTCTTTGGAGGTCATCACATAACGGCATTGTAATACACGGTTCGGCTGCATTAAATATTACATATCTGCCGTACTTCGCTATTTATAGAGCCCTGATGAGAAGACTTCTAGACAAACATGAATAACTGCCGCCTTAACTGAATATGTGACGTGGATCATAAATATATCAGCAATTAAACAAAATTTTCAATTTCTCTTCACAATATAAGTGTCCTTGCCGTATCAATACTAATTCGGTTGACTTTTATATTTGATCCAATCAGTATATTGGTATATTTACACCATAACGGTGCACAGCTGATAGAAAGGGACACCTGGTGGTTAAAGCACTTTATTATTAGATATTAATAGGAGACACAGACAGACAAACTAATAAGGCTTTATTTAAACATTAAAGAATACTTTAGGATAAGGTCTTATTTTGAATAAGAAAAAAGCTTCGGTGGTATACATATTAAGCCTGACAAAGTACTAATATATTGCTTTCCTGCAATGTTAACTACTGTATGTTTAAGCACTTATTTTAACTGATATTATACATATGTATTATACTCTTATAAGATGTATGTAGATAGTATAAGAAATGTGCAGAATACGACAGTTTAATGGTGGAGGTATACACACATATTGATAGATGTCTTGTAATGCACTGTTGAGGAACCTGCGACCCAAGTTTTTAATCTCCGGCCTTGTCAGGTATTGAACAATCAATAAATAAAGAACACAGAATTATTAAATAAAACACAGAATTTGTGTGATTATACTAAATGATTTACAAATAAACACCACTGCATATTTACAACTGTTACACATGCTGATGTAACGCAAATGTTTCCAACTTGGGATCAAGTTGGCGTGAATTCAGTCTCTTAGCCTTTTTGATGTATTCAAGGTTTTTATGGTCTGTCCATACCAGGAACGGCTGAGCGGCCCCCTCTAGCCAATGTCTCCATTCCTCTAAGGCTAGTTTCACTGCCAGTAGTTCCTGATTGCCTACGTCATAGTTCCTTTCAGCTGAGGACAACTTACGCGAGAGATAAGCGCAGGGATGGAGCTTATTATCCTTCGCAGCCCGCTGAGAGAGAACTGCCCCCACATGAGGTTAGAGGCATCCACCTCTACCACGAACTGTCGAAGTGGATCTGGGATGGTGAGGATGGGAGCAGAGGGGAACATCTCCTTTAGGCCTTGAAAAGCGTTAGCAGCTTTGGAGTTCCATTCAAAAGGGACATGAGGAGAGGTAAGTACATGTAGCGGGGAAGCAATAGAACTGACATTTCTGATGAAACGTCTATAAAAATTTGCAAACCCCAGGAACTGCTGTAGTTTTTTCCTGTTGACAGGAACTGGCCACTCGGCCACGGCACTGACCTTGGCAGGGTCCATCTTTATTTGACCGGGGGCAATGATGAAGCCCAGGAACGATGTGGTTTGGACATGGAACTCGCACTTCTCTGCTTTAACATAAAGTTGATTCTGTAGCAGGCGATCGAGGACTTGACGGACATGCTGCTGGTGGGTTATGTTGTCAGGAGAAAAAATCAAAATGTCATCAAGATATACAAACACAAACTTATTCAGGAAGTCCCCCAACACCTCATTTATGAGGGCCTGAAACACTGCCGGTGCGTTTGTCAAGCCAAAAGGCATCACTAGGTACTCATAGTGTCCACTTGGTGTGTTAAATCCAGTCTTCCATTCGTCCCCCTCCCTGATTCTCACCAAATGATAAGCATTCCTTAAATCCAGTTTGGTGAAAATGTTGGCGTCTTGCAAAAGTTCAAAGGCGGAGGAGATGAGTGGGAGAGGGTACCTGTTTTTGATGGTGATTGCGTTCAGAGGGCTGTAGTCTATACAGGGCCGGAGTGATCCATCCTTTTTGTCAACGAAAAAGAAGCCCGCTCCCGCCGGTGACGAGGAAGGGCGAATGAGTCCGGCCTGCAAGGAGGACTCAATATAATTGTTCATGGCCTCCCTTTCAGGTCCGGAAAGAGAGTAGAGGCGACCCTTGGGAATGGGGGAGCCAGGTACCAAGTTTATAGCACAGTC
Source organism: Notothenia coriiceps (assembly GCF_000735185.1). Lineage (NCBI taxonomy): Eukaryota > Metazoa > Chordata > Actinopteri > Perciformes > Nototheniidae > Notothenia > Notothenia coriiceps. The sequence continues at coordinate 1,455 of NW_011368778.1, read as the reverse complement.
ATTAGGCCTATGTGGTGGCAGGGCAGTGGCTCAGGCTTTACTAAAAACTTCCTTCAGGTCCCAATAGCAACTGGGCACCTTGGACTTGTCAGGGAAATCTTGCTCCTGTACTTGGATAGCCTCAGTCATTTCTGTGCAGTCTGAACAACATCTTGGGTCTCAATCCTTCTAGCATGGGGAGTGTTGTCACCAGTCTTATTGTCTCTCAAACAGAAATGCTTGCAGTCCTCTCCCCATCCCTTAACTCTCCCAGATCTCCAGTCTATGTGTGGGTTGTGCTTGACTAACCATGGGTAACCAAGAATAAGTGGATGCTGAGCAGAGTCAAATAAATGGAAAGTCATGTGTTCTGTATGTGTTGCATTTACGGTTATTTGAATGGGCATAGTACATTGGGTAACGGTAAACAATAACCGACCATCCAGAGCTGAGGCCTTTAACGGTTGCATCGAAAGGAAATACAACACAGTTACACTTCTTGGCCAAACCCCAATCCATTAAACTTTCATCTGCACCAGAATCTATGAGAACCCCCTGAGTTAAAACATGTCTATCTACTTTTACTTGTACCTGTGTCAACGTACGAGGAGGGAATCCAGAAGACAGTCGGCTCACCAGGGTCCTCCTTCTCCCTGATGAGCCTGATCTTTTGCTGTACAAGAAGCTACGAGGTGCCCCTGCTCCCCACAGTAAAAACACCTGCCCTCCTGAATGCTCCGAAGACGTTCCTCAGGAGTCAACTTTGCTCGACCCAACTGCATGAGCTCCTCTGAGACGCTTGGGAGCACTCTTCTTTCAGGAGGAGCATCAGCAGGAGTTCTCCAGGCGGGACGATGGCTTGGTGTGCCTCCTTGGTGTCGAGGCAGTCGTGCCACATTCTTAAACCTTTCTTTTTGTCTTTCGGCCAGTCTATTGTCTATTTGAACTGCCAGTGCGATGACAGAATCCAAATCTTCTGGGAGGTCCAAAGGTATTAACTGGTCTTTAATGGAATCCGAAAGACCAGACAAAAAGGCGTCGAGCAGTGCTGGAGAATTCCAGCCACTATCTGCTGCAAGGGTCCTGAACTCAATGGCATAGTCCGATAATCTGCGTTGGCTCTGCTTAATCTGCATCAGTGCTCTGGCTGCCTCCCTTCCAGGAGCCGTGCGATTAAAAACCTTGGTGAGAGTGTCTGTAAATAAATCCAGAGAATTACAGGCAGGTGAATCTCTCGCCCATTCGGACATAGCCCAGGCCGCTGCTCTCCCCGTTAAGTGGCTCACCATGAAGGCTACTTTAGAGTGTTCAGTGGGGAATGCAGCAGGGTTAGATTTACAGGACTGTCTCAGAAAATTAGAATATTGTGATAAAGTTCTTTATTTTCTGTAATGCAATTAAAAAAACAAAAATGTCATACATTCTGGATTCATTACAAATCAACTGAAATATTGCAAGCCTTTTATTATTTTAATA
>NW_011368777.1:24817-29745 GCF_000735185.1 Notothenia coriiceps | reverse complement strand
ATATTTCATTGCACAACAGTTGTTGGGATGCTGTCATAGGCTCTTTAAAGGTCCCATGTCATGCTTTTCCGGTTATTACCCGTCTCCTTGTGTGTTATGAAGGTTTGTATGCATGTAACGGTCTGTAAAACTCTAACACAAAAGACCTGTCAATGCTGCCCCAGAACGCCTCGTTGGAGATTTCATGTTTACTTCCTGGGTATCGCTACGTAGGGATACCCATATCATATCATATTTATTATGCTACACAAACATTATATTGCAGTTTTGGTGTCGTCAACTCCGTTATCTAACATGCAAAAAGACTGAAAAAATGCATCTATGATTATTTTTAGTATTTTCGATCTTTCTAATCCTGCCGAGAGATATCTCTCTCTGTGTGCGAGGGGGCGGGGCAGTTTGCACACATGCAGCTGCTACATGCAGCACACACACACTACTCCTGCTTTGTTTGGACCAGCGGGAGATTCGGGTACACAACCTGTAAGTATTCATTGTTGTTTGTGTATTTATGATGTTTAAAACAAACAAGGTATCTACCACAACTGTTTAAATGGGTAAATGTTTTTCGGACTGCGTTGGGATCGCGGAGAAATGCTCTCCGCAGACCCATTCTCACAGCGTTATAAACCTTTTTCTTACTCAATATCAAGCCACACTTATTGTTTTTACTTCGGCTGTGAGTGTTTGTGTGTGCTCAGGATGAGTTTCGCTTGTTCTCGCTGTATCGCCGACACGGAAGCCCTATCTGCTCATCACAGCAGCTCCTCACTGCTCGTGATGCTGCGTTCAGACCGGACGCGATGCAATGTTTGGGGTAGGGGTGCAACAACTAATCGACTTAATCGATTACCAAATTAGTTGCCAACTAATTCAGTTTGTTTTTCGCCTACCGTCTGTGTGCAGACTTGTCAAGCACCAATTCATGGTTTTTACTAACCGGTATCAGTATGCTGTTACTTCGGCATCATTTAGAAACGTGTATTACAATTTAATCACGGTAAAATATGTTCATTTTGTTGTAATTGTAGCTCCCGAACCAGGGCGTCTTGTTTGAATGATGCGAGTAAACACAGCTGGCAGCCGCGGTGAAACTCGAGCAATTAGAGCGAAGCGAATATTCGCATTGCGTCCGGTGTGAACGCAGCATTAGGCTCACAGCCTCACGAGCAGCTGCACGTCGCTTGACCAATCAGAGCACACTGGGCTCACAGGGAGGGGGGGCGAGCTCCAACAAGCCGTTAAGGACAGAGTGAATACCGGCGAATACACATACTATACAGAGATGCTGTATGAGAAACCAATGTGAGTTTGGAAAATTACACAGTATAAATCTATTCTAGTAGACCTCAACAATGGAATTATGATCAGTAGAAATGGCCATGACATGGGACCTTTAACATGTCATTATTAGCCAAGATAGTGTGCCATGCTTGTGTAAAACATGGTGGATGAGAGCAAATTGAAATATTTTTTTCTGCATCCTATTGTCTTTTTACTCTTGAAGGTTTTATTGCACTTAAAGAAGAGGGGAGTCCACTCCAATGATCTCCATGTTATCTGTATGTCTCCCTTCCACCTAGAAAATGTGTTTCCTATAAAGCAGGAGGGCTGAGAGACTTTTCAGATAAACAGTGTTTGGTTCAGATAAGATGAGGCACAATGTTCCTGTCAAGAAGAGGGACACTTGTGTTTCTTTTGACAGCAGATAATACACATCAGTAGGTTGTAGTACTCTTAATCAGTTGACAGTGCATCATTGAATTACAGCATAATAATATTTAGGACTCTTGTAACTTGAGAATGTTTTTGGTTCCTGTTGTGAGGTCGTTGGTTCCTGTTGTAAATTCCCCCATTTGTACGTTTTTTTTAAATCCCATTTTGTGCCCAACCATATGAAGAGACAAACATTAAATGAATGTTTACTTATGCGACCATTTTCAAATAAATCATACATTTTCAAGTAAATGTATTGAAATAACTTGGTACACACACATTACAGTAAAAAAAATGTGTAAAAAGAATATGACCTTTTACAGAATGGCTCAACTTGTGTCTCCTCGCTTCCTTCACTACTTCCTCCGTCTTAGCTGAGAAGAATCCGACTAGAGCTACTTTGTTGATGATCCTCGCTCACTTAATCATGTTAAATCCAGTTAGCTCCTTGTCTCTGAAGCAGAGCATGGTGAGGGAGAGGAGGAGGGTAATAGTTTAAATGTGTTTTTATCCTTGCTGAATAATAAATACCGAAAATGTGATTGTTTGCCCCGACTCCAGGAATGTTGTTATATTATTAGAGAGTGGTAATGCCTTTTTCCATCATTGGGGTTTATATGGCAGTGATTACAGCCAGCTATGTTGGTTTTGGTGATGGTCCAATTGGTCAACATTATAATTAAGGTTTATAAAGAGAGCCTGCCAGGCAGCTAAGTAAACCTTTAGTTATTTTTCCTAAAGCTATCTTGCTGGATTTACTGAATCAAGCATCGTCATTATTAAAGTAATATCTCAGGATAGAATATATCTTCATGATTGCTACAATTGAGTTTGAATGTCTCGGAATAAAGGCCTGAAAGGCAGCTACAATTGATAAATACCCTCAGAATTAGCTCTCTCCCTGTTAAGTGAATGTTCCTTCTAACGTCAGGGTGTAGTCTAGGTGAAATCTACCTGTCCTTGAGTTGTAGTGTAGGAAATCAAAGACATGTTGTTCAGTATAGCCAGTCGTTTCCAGGCATAAAACAGTCTATAAGATCACAATGTGGATATGGGCTTTCACTAGCTTATTGACTTGACAGAGCTCTTAGAGAGGCAGCTATTGAAAAGCCACTCTGATGCAGCGAGAAAATAAACAAATAAAGAGATTTCTCATCAGACCAAGTCTTTTCTTTAAAGAGGCCTTTGTCTCTCTGATGTCAAATGCGACAAAAGCTATTAGCCCACGGAATGGCTGGTCTTTGTTTTAGTAGTGAATTCTGTCATTTAGTGCTATGAAAAGACATGGAGCACGGCACTATACTTCTTTGTGAAGATTTAATTAATGGTAATAATGTAGTCACGATAAACAAATGTCTCATCTGTCTCCTTGAAAGTAATTTCTATAAAATCAATGTTATTTTTGTAACCGTTCTATAATCCACATTCTAATTAGGCTTAAGCAGCTAGCTTTTCAGGAGGAAAAAAAGATTTCCGCGTGGGCGTTTGCCGTTCTTTTCATGAAAGAACATTAAAATGTATGCGAAGGATTTGACACCATTTCAGTCTGTTGCATGAACACCAACCAGTCCACTGTTGTTTTGCTGACCACTCATCATTCATTTCCTATCATTCTTCTGCTTAAGAAATGGAGGGTAATTTAGGGAAGAAAGAGCGCATTTAATAAAAAACATTTTTACAACATGATAAACATGGGCCACTGCGATCGGCGAATGTCATCATATGCTGAAAGGCCACCCGACTATTTCTGTAAGCTGACTTACAACACATTGTAGGGCTGTACCCATCTCATCTACCCCTTTCTACCTTTTTTGTGACAATGTGTCCATTACAATTTTTCATGCTTTTGATTTTACTGGCACAAAATGACTTCTCTGTTCTTAATTCCAACTACAAACCCCTTGTGGTAGTTTTTCTCTGCCTTAAACACATTCCACTGCTTCAGAGGCACATACAGAAAGTGGTGATCTACAGTAAATCAACATTAGAAAAATAGTGAGAGCGATGCTCCAGCTGGCTGATTAGCTTAGCCCCATTACTTTTATCTATGTGTTTGGGCTACTTTATATATTTGTGTGACTGAATTTTTTCACCATGAGCCTGTAAGATGTTTGCTCTCAGCCTGAATGAGCTTCACCGCTCAGTCTCAAAGCTGTAGTTCAGGGAGGACAGTCCGTGTGTGGCGATAAAAATACAACAACTAACGGCAGCAACGTCCAGTGTTTGCCCGGCTGATCTGCTCCAACAAATGGGCTTATCAGTGACATCAGTCACCGGCACTTCTCTGATGAGTTGGGAAATTCCCAACAACAAAAAAACAGGAGTGGCGAATTCACTTTTTTTTTGTCACATTTTTTTGTGTGAAACTCAATGAACTACATCTCTTGCACAACAACACACGTCACCAAATAGCCGTCACTACTGTCTTATCAAAAAAGGGATTGACTACCCTCACCACAATGAAACACGTCCAGAAGAATGTCATGCAAAGCTGCCTGCCTGCCTTCCTTTGATTCTCTCTGAACTGCCTGTTCTTTTTAATGTTCAATGTCAACCATTTGTGCAGATAGCATGAAGTAGAACAGATCGCCGGTGCTAATGTAGAGTAGCATTTCTCCCCCGGGCTTAAATGTTGTATTATAGAATGATCACACCGGTGTGACAGTACTCTTCAAAGGGTTCACAAAATAGGACTACTACTCTTACTTTCTAACATGTTGGGTTACTTTAATGTTACTTCATATTAAGGCTAATAAAAATGACAAGGCTGTAATGCTAACTAACGTGCTAGCTACTAGCTAGGTAGCTAACTTTATCCAGCCACTCCTGGTCCTTTCATCAGACGGGAAGCGAAGGAACGAGCAAGACCCATTGCTGGTATGATAACAACCTGGTACTAAGCACACAGGCATCTTGTTAAAGTTATCTTATCTTAGCTATCTCTGAGTGGAGGAAAACAGTTATGACATCACTTACGCGACTCTGGGATTTGTAGTCTTTCTAGTTGCAATTTTTTCATAGTCTTATATTTCAACAGTTTTACGACAAACTCTGACTTTTTTGACATGGAAAATATTTTTTAAGATTGACAAACATAATGTGTAATTCATGGCACAATTTGGGACGGGATCAAAAGATAAGACTTCAATGTATTATTTTTCCGAAATAAGGTCCCATGATGCGGAAGTAAGTGGGCGTGACTTCGCCACTCT
>NW_011368777.1:7330-23026 GCF_000735185.1 Notothenia coriiceps | reverse complement strand
TTGTTTTTTGCAGTGTATATATTTAGAACATTGTAACATGTATGATATGCTGACCTTTAACCTTTGTGTGTTTGGGTCTGTGGGACCCGTTTCCAGTGTTTACTAAAAGAACATATGCAATTTAATTATTTTAACCTGCTTTATTTGGGGGTGGACCTCACCTCCTCTAGGACGGGCCTCACCTCCTCTAGGGTGGACCTCACCTCATCTAGGGTGGTCCTCATCTCCTCTAGGAGGGTCCTCACCTCCTCCAGGGGGGTCCGGTGGCATGCTCCCCCGGGAAGATGTGTTTTTAAATGTTGAAGTGAAAAGCATCAATCTGGTGCAATTTGAGCACAACATGAATGTATGGATACAGCTCTCAACACTCAGATAAAAGGGAGCTGTTTACTTTTCAATAATCCAAACATCTTTAGAATATGATCACAACCAATAACAAATCATTTCAACTTGTTCATTCTTATCTTATGTTACCTAGTTAGCATTCTTTCTTTTTCTTTATGCATATTTTACTAATCACTCTCCTTTTAAACTGTTTTTTATTTGTTACTGTCCTATAGTACACATTGGAATGANTCCTAGTTTTTTTCCCCTACCTGTTTCACATATGCAACAATAAAGAAAACTTAGAAAAATAATGTTTTAATTTATATTTAGGGCTTTCAAACGATTACATTTTTTAATCAGATTAATCAGAGTTTAAAAATTAATTAATCATGATTAATCACCATTCGAACTATGTCCAAAATATGCCATTTCTTTATGTATATTGTTGTGGGAATGGAAAGATAAATGAAAGAAGGCGGATATATCCATTTAACATACAGTCAGTATGTTTATTATAACATTGTTCTGTGTGTCAAAATGAAAGACAGCCCACACACCTATCACTCATCAAACCGTGGGGTCTTATTTCATTACGTGTTGATTTGTATCAACACGTAATGTTGTATCGATGTATATAGAGATGTACTGCAGCAAAAGTATTCTCCGTCGGGACTTCCTGCAACAACACCACGCCGTTATCTTGATTCTGATTGGCCAGAAGACATTATCAAAGATGTTCTATTGAGAAGACGATCACTACGTGACAAAAGTTTTCAAAACCGTTTCTGGTCTTCGGTATTTCCAGACAAGTGGCTACTGAAATCAATCTTAACTGCTGTCTGTGCAATTGTCGGCGCGAGTTGGCGGACTTTATTTTGCTTACTTTAACATCATTTATCATGGTGCGGCTAAGCCATTTCTTGGTATGGGTGTAGCCTACCCCAGCCATAGCCTGGCGCTGCCACTGGTGGGATGTACGGGGCGGTCCATTCTGCACATGCGTTAAATATTTTAACGCAATTAATTCAAAAAATTAATCACCGCCGTTAACGCAATAATTTTGACAGCATTAATATATATAATACTCTGTAGTGTTCGCAGGCTCCCTGTGGCTAGCAAGGTCCCAATGTGTATTTGAAGATTTACGATACCCAAGTTTTAGTGCAGTTACCAAATTCATATTTCAATACTTTTAGTTTTTTTTTTTTTTTTTTTGTTACAAAACGTGGAAGCTTTTGCTGCATAAAAACAGCCTGAATAAAATGGTCTAAATTTGGCAAACATTGTATATTATTCAGTAAACAGGATTAATAATGTAGCCAGAAATGTGTAGCCAAATTCCCCTACTTGTCACTTTTCATGATTCAGTGTTACTGTCACATTTCGCCGTGTACCAAAACAGATTTGACAGGAGAACGAACACAAGTAGTCAGGAATTTAGATTTAACCTTATTCTCATGGGAAGTTACCTGAAATCTATATTCTATTATCTATAAGTGAAAATAGTGATTTGCCCATTTCATTCTCTATTTCAAACTGTCCACTGAGACAAATGTAACATTTGTGATATTGGGCTATATAAATCAACATTGATTGATTGATTGATTGATATGGGACATTTGCTCATTTAAACAGCATTTTCTTTTTATTTCATTTTTGTATGAAGGTGCAGCTCTCTTGTTAAGACATCCGTCCAGCTCAGAGCATTTTGAAGACGGGGGGGACGGGGGGGGGTCGTACCCATGATGTCCAGGTAGTCCTCAGCCAGGACGGTGGGCCCGCGGTCGATGGGTTTGCCTGAGCCGTTGAACACACGCCCTGAAAGAGGAAGAGTCTTTTTGAGCCAAGTAGATAGTCTTTTATTCGATAAATAACTACTATTTGGTTTATCAGTAGGGCTGAATTCAAGCATAATGACGGAGAACCGGATAGAATGAAATTCATTAGATGACGCTTCCATCCACATCTGATATATTCTGCTTTGTATCAAACTCTAAACACATCAGAGTGGCTCTGATGGCTCTTGTCTACAAGTAACAAGTACAAGTAATTATAATTTCATGGACATGATTGATGATACTTCAGAAACAAAAGCAGGTTTACTTTCTACTGCTGTTGAAATATGTTTAACCTTGTTCTGTACTGAGATAATGACAATGATTGAGCGTTCAGGAATATTCAGAAATATGGGTACAATGAAAAACATAAGTAAAAATAAGCATATTGAGGGAAAATTGCAGCATAACACTTTAAAGTACACTCCACATCTTTGTGGTGCAAACACAGAAGAATGAAAGGGTACTGTGCAGCTGATCACAACATTAATTACTTTAAAAGGATTAAATAAGAAATCAGGTTGATCATACCGAGCATGTCCTCTGACACGGGGGTGCGCAGGATGTCACCAGTGAACTCACAGGCCGTCTTCTTGGCATCGATACCTGATGTTCCCTCAAACACCTGAACAAACAAACGCACGGTTCAGATACAAAACTGTTCAACTAAAATACTTTACTATATATATATATATATACAAAATACAAAGTTAGTTGTAGTGTTATTGCTATCCTTTAAAGTTTTAGTTGAAGACAAATCCAATTATTTGATGAGATGTCCTTTTTCATGTCTCAGATTAGGTTGAACAATTCAGTGACTTTAGTAGAGCCAAAACAATAATTTTGTGATTTCTTGAATCATTTGACCTACAGTACACATTGAGACCGACTGAAGACACAGTCCTCCTGCACTGAGAAATATGTTTGCTGATTGTTGCTTCACTTGAAACTTGAAGTTGAGCATCAGTGTGTGATCATTGAGCAGAGTTGAAACGTAGAGAGCAGTTTTCAGATGTACCGTTTCTCTGAATTTGTGTACACCAACATTTTGTAACGTCATTTTGAGGCCAACTTTTTAAGGATTAAGGATCCATTTAATAAAAACAGTAGGGCATTTCATGCAAATGTATCTGGAGGAATGTTAACATCAGCCACTAAGACAACAGAGTTCTCTGGGCTGATGTAGTCACGCAGTAATGCAAGGTACAGCCCAAGCAGATTGATGCTTTTCACTTCAACATCCTACAAGACACACATTATTACTCGAAACTGGCCTGTTTATATTTTGTGATACATCCTGTTATCTGGTATATAATACATTTAGAATTTGCTCATTATTGTTGTTCTCCTTCCACTTTGCATTGCAACTGTTGCAATGGACCTTCCCCCAGGACAAATGAAGTTTGAATTTGATGTGGATTCATTCAAACACCAGCCGGCACATCTGGATTGTGTTCCTCACCTGGACCACGGCCTTGCTCCCGATCACCTCCAGAACCTGCCCGCTCCTCTTGGTGCCGTCCGGCAGGGTCAGGTGAACGATCTCAGCGTATCTGGGGAACTAGTCCGGAGATCAGCACAGAGTCAGAACACATAAGCACTGGAAGAATAATTCATTTGTAAAAAAGAAAGCAGCAAATATTAACATAAAATGTTTAAAGAAATATAAATATACAAAATAAAAAGTAAGAAAAAGAAATGACAAATACTCTGAAGACATTTTTTTTGAAGTATAACAGAATTTGAAGTGAAAGAGCTGTGCAGTTTAAACTGGTAGCTTTGTGCAAAAATACAGCCCCTCCCTACATCCAGGTCTTGGTTAAAGCATACCCTCCGGCATGTGCACTGTACCCATCGGCTTGTTGTTACTCCATCACTGCCAGAGTTAGCCTCGTAACTGATTCACCAGCACTTACAATGGTGTGACTAGCTTAAAGTGAATATGCTGTATGTGCACTTCCCGTGTTGTTCAGTGTTTGAATCTCTATGGTTTTTGCACTTATTATAAGTCGCTTTGGATAAAAGCATCAGCCAAATGAAATGTAACGTAATATACAGGGAATGTGCCAAGTCACAGTATTGCACAACAACTGCCTGAAAACTACCCTAATATACTTAAAACAAGAGTACATCTGCAAATGCATCATGATTATATTATATAGTAGTACATTGGCCCTCTTTAATACATTTTAACAGTTGTAGGCCAGTAGTAGTAATAAACTAAATCATGACTAAAAAGAATCACTAAAAAACTAGTTTGGTTTTCGGTGAATCTTTCCAGATCTTCAAAGACTTTGTAGTCAATGTACTGGGAAAAGTACCTCGTTGACTCCAGTCGGCACGGGCTGCAGGGTCATCTCGACTAGTTTTATAGATGTGGTCTCCATTTGACCATGCTCATAGAAACAAAGCTTGCATTCCTGAGGCAATTCTCATTTTTCATGGCTCCACTTAAAATAAAAACAACAATAAGATATACGTGCTATACTCTTGGCCCACAGAGGGCCATGTCTTTCCAGCTCGTCCCCATCTGTCTCTCTGTCTGTATCTGAGCGCTCATGGAGCCTCCTGCATCTTCCCCCTCCTTCTTCTTGACCCTCTTCTATCCCAGGTGTAAAATCCTCATCTCTCTCATCATATGAGAGCTCAAAGTCTTAATCTCCCTGAACTATCTGGTACAGAAAATGTCTGCTTCAGTTCCGTCTCCTGCAACAATATTGAGTCATTAAGTCCATGAAGATGGTCCTGACGTCCACTAGGATGGACATTTATAAAAGGGCTGTTATTTGAAAACTTGAATTATTTAATTGCTTTCAGAACTAATTACCGTAATTTTCGGACTATAAGGCGCACCTGAATATAAGCCGCAGCAGCTAAATTGAATGATGTGTATATATATAAGCCGCACTGGACTATAAGCCGCTGTAAGGGTTCGGAGTGCCAGAGGGAATTTGTCGGGAAAGAGATAACTGGAGGAAGCCTCCCATTTATTAACTTTCAAACAACAAGTTTGCATATTTGCTAATTTAATTCAAGTGTTACATTATAGTGCATAGTAGCAACAGAACATTATGTGCTGTGAAACTGTGCTGGTTCACTAAGCATTCAGACACACAACTTTTCACTTTCAAACTTAACGGTTCGCTCCCCAGCGCACGTACGGTAGTGGATCTACAGCAGTGTTTTTCAAAACCATGGTACAGCACAAACTGTCTCGCACCTCTCCCGAGTAATGTCTGTCTGTCTGTCTGTCGTCTGTCTGTCTTCTCTCGGTTCTGTTCTCGTACCACGCCGGTGTTCCCACTTTACGCGCTACGTCGCACTCTTTTCGGGCCCCAGCGTTTCCGCGGAGCCCCCGCCGTAAAGGTGGGTGGCGCGGAAGGCCGCCATAAGCCATAAGTTAAAGGTGGTGACTGTAACCTGTAAAATCCATAGATTTAGGAGGTCCCCTAGTTGCGCGTTAGCTGTAAAGAATCCATAGATTAGCCCGCACCGTTATATAAGCCGCGGGTCGAAAAAAGGGAAAGAAGGCGCGGCTTTATAGTATGAAATAGGGTATGTAGTCTCGCGAGGTCACATGTAATAAACACATATATGATGTTTCATGGAAAATTACAATTATTCAACATTATTTGACTTTGACTCCTCCTGCTTCTATGAGATGTTGTTTTTGGTATGCCAGCCATTTTTGGTGAAAAGAAAGAGGAACTTCCCAGCATGCAATTTTAACCAATGGCATATCACTGGAAAGACCAGGATGTCCTCTGTACAGTACATTAGGGATTGATAGAGTAGCTCAAAAGGAGATGCATGTTAACAAAATGTCCATTACAGTGGACATTTTCAATGGGCTGGGTCCCAGGAGGCTATAAAATTGAATAAAAGCCTCACCTTCACATTATCCAGGATCACCAGCGGTCCGTTCACACCGGACACTGTGGAGTAGGCTGAAGGAGAGAAGACAACAGAGTTCATTATTCATTCTTTTCGAGAGGCCACAAGACAGGAAAATAAGGCAGGTAATACTGACATTATTCACCCCTTTGAGCAGCTGAAAGCCACGATCCACTTAAGAATAAGTAGACGTGGTTACAACCGGCCCGTGTTAATAATCACAAGCTGACCTTTCACGGTGAGATTTAAACAGTTTCATGCACTTTCAGACCCAAATGTCAAAGGCAGGCAAATGTCAGGAAAAATGCATGAAATTCACATATTGAAAGATCAACTACACAGACATGTGGTTAGTTCTGAGCCTCACAATAATAGAAGACTAATTGAAGGGTCATTATTGATCAGGGGAAGTGGAAATAACCTGTGGCCTTACTCAACATTAACCCACAATAACGGCAGCAAAAAGAACTGAAAGGACGTTCGCTTACAGAAATATGTCACGAAAAACCTCACACATGGACCTGAACTTCAGCTGCTGTGTATTTATTTTATCATCAATAAGATGAAACAGCAATTTGATACTCCATTTGTGATTAAAGCTCCAGCACACACACACATCACTGGACGTAGAGGTCATTTGTCAACAAATGCATAGCGCTCAGTGATTGGTCCATTATTAGGAAGTTTAGCAGTATCTGTAATCATTTTTAAGCTAAATTCAATAGGTTGTTCATACATTCGTGAAAAGTGCTTTCTCAACATCCTGCAAGAATCCAAAACAATTCACAGCAAACTATTTATTTGTTACTCTTCTTTGAATGACATTAAAATATTACATTTGACACATCCAGATACACTGTACAGTGAGATTGGAGGTACAGTGTAAACTTGAAATCATTATTTTCCTTATTATATATTTTATTAAATGTGTTTTGTTAGTCCCTAGTTTTGCACACACACACACACACTGACATTTCACATAGCAGAATGATGAGACAGTGTTAGAGTTAATCCCGAGAGCACTGACCAGTGTAAGAGTGTTAGGTCCTGCTCATATCTAGGTCTTATTTCTGTAAAAGGTTGTTTTTTTTGTTTTTTTTTAAATCAAAAATAGTTGTCGTCTTTCTTTTTCAAATAAAATAATGCTGTCGACTGATGTTATTTTGTGTATTGGGTTTTGATTAAAACAAATCCAATATCATGAAGCTTTTATATATTTGATGACGATTCCACCCCACATTAACCGTTCTCTGCTTTTCCTTTTTTCCAATATGGTCCCGAATCGTTCTCAGCCACACTCAAGTCAGCTAATATTAAACCATACTCCACACAAACAATGTTTTTAGATTCCTTCAGATGCCTCTGAGCAATAGCATAACAAACCTTGTGTGCTCCTAAGTGAGCGAACGTATACCTGTCAGACTGCAGCACACCTGTAGCAGCCCTTGTTGAGTGGAACTGATATGAAAGAGCAGCTAATCGGATCTCGATAATGAAAGTGTGCTACCATGTCATGGCTACAGGTCCACTACGTGGTTAAGTGTAGAGCTACGTTCAGGTTCAGTGTAGAACAAAAAGACAGCTCTAATGATTATCGGAGTGATAACAGAAGAGCCTTGGTAGAGACAAAGAGGAGTGAAGACGTAACATGTTTCTCACTGAATCGAGCAGCAACATTCACTCTGCTGACATGCAGGACAATTTACCCCCCCCCCCATCACTATACTTGTGCACATCTGCATACCGCCATTGTTTCCACCAGACTATCCATCATGGTCTGGTGTTCCTCTTTATGTGCGAACCGTCAATCTCTGGGCCAATATCAAAGGCATAAGGAAATGAGAGCAGACTGGTACGAACATAAAGCAGCAAAGCTCAACAGGGTTCATCCACTATGCCACTATTTAGGCAGAGGCCAACAAAATCACCTGTCAATGCTACAGTATGGCAGCCATTTCCCAGACAGTGTGTGTGTGTGTGTGTGTGTGTGTGTGTGTGTATAGGAGAGCATTGACAAAAGGTTAAAGTGTGAAAACCAAGGGCACCACAAATAAATGTTATAGTAAAAAATAAAATGGGTTTTACTCTAAACAGCCTTCCTTTATCTCAGGGCCCTCGTTCTGGAGAATGACTCAAGTTCTTATACACATGTTCCTGTTTGTTTCACAAGACCTTGCAGGAAGCAAGTTATTCAAGGAGAACATGCTTTAATAATTGTACTAACATTGTATTAGGTTACAATAGCATATACATCTTTCCTCAAAGGATCCGTTTTTATCAGTATGGATCTAAAATATACATAACGTCTGTGGCTTCTTTCCTGCACTATTCAAGATGCACGATTCCAACCGCACCACTGCACAAACCAAAAATAATCAAACATCTGGATAAAGAATACAATTGTAATTTGTCGTTTGCATTGCATACTAATGTATAGCCCATACAAACCTCTTTTTAATAATGTGACTCTCCGATTGTCCCCGTGCTTACAGACAAGACGATAGATGATAGATTTCTCAGGCCAAGGCATCTCACCAGAACCAAAGATGCCATTTACAAAACTATTTTTTCTGAAATTCCATCACATTTTAACATAACCTTTTAGGAAATATTACAAACTGCGACTACAATTGTATGAGTGCATACATTGGCAAATTCAGTAAAAAGGAATTGCAGTTTAAAAGGCAGAGACAGATTTCCAAAACCAACGTGCCAATTAGAAAAAACTGTTATTATAGAAATTCCATATTATTTTTTACAACATTGTGTTTTTTTTATAAATGCCACCAACATTGCATTTTGAGACACTGTATATAACACTGCATGATTGTTATTACGGTAATAATCACTTTCAAGACAACAAGTATTTTTGTTTCCTAAATGTAACAGACAAATGTATTTACTTGCACAAAGTCTGAAGTGTGTCAATTGAATGGGTGGTTTTAGAAGGATTAAAGATCTAACCCTGGACCTATATGTTAGCCCACGGTTATATCAAAGAACATTTCCATGGTGCCCTCTTATGTAGAACTGTGATGATAAAAAAAAGTGGTTTCCTTTCTCATTTCACAAGATAACGATAGCTCAATGGGCTCTACGGCCATGAGGTGTGAAGTAGCAACATTTCCCATTAGGTTTGGAAAACTTTCTCCACCCCTCTTTTGCTACTTCAGCTCAAGGGCCGCAGCCCCCTGGCTTGGCATGCAACGGCAGTGTGGGTCACCCTGCAGCCTGTTCAGCTGCCAGAGCCCTTTGTGTACAAAGATGTTAATTGGTCCTAATCCGCCACTAGAAGCTGTTTTGGTAGCCTGACCTCGCACCCTGAAGGACACCTTGGTGTGAAATACTAAAGAGCCCATTCAAGTGCCAGAGAAAAGAGGCACAGAGCATTCCAACACAATTCAATTTCCAAGCTGAAAGAGGGGGGAACTCGAGGGGAGGCGGGTCAAAGCTGGGATGAAGATGGGGCGCATCATCGTTCTGATAATAAATTAGCGCTACAAAGCAGTGGCTGCTGTGATGAGCAGCCTGACAATCACGTCTTAGCGTCTACTTCAAGGGATTCCCACAGCCCCACTGGACATGGGAATGCTAATTGCCTTAAACCAGCCTTCACGCTCCTCACACAGACACACACATCATGCAACAGAGGCACAATAAACCAACATGATAAAATGAATTCTTATCCTTGCATTCATTCTACAGTTGTCATGGTCACTTTTTCATCAACAGTTGAAGGTTTAGCGTAGCATTACACGTTCAAAGCTGTACTTGCCCCAAAATGTTCCGGCAAAGTCTGCAGGTCAGGATCAGACTGCTCTCTACACTTCCATTGGTTCAATAAAACAATTGTCTGGGGTAAGAAGCAAAGCCAGATAACATGATTTGAAGGAAGGGTTTCAATGTTCTTCCAAATTCACCATATGCATGTTAAGCGAGTTCTTGGTCTTTGTAGCCTCCCCTGTGGGACAGGCCAGGAGATACCCCTTCATAAAGCAAAATGTAACAGGTGGGGGACAAAATCTAAAGTAGGCTGTCACTTCTCCAAAAGTTCAGTCAGATTGTATTAGAACTAAGATGTTATTGTTAGAATTTAATTAAAAAGACAATATATGTAGCACAGGGGTAGCCAACACGGTGCCCGCGGGTACTTAGTCGCCCGCAGGGGCAACGTGAGAAGCCCGCCGGGCATGTTCTAAAAATAGCTCGCCAAGCAAATCCAAAAATGTATAAAATACACAAAACAAAAAAGGAAATGTAATTAAAAGAATCTCCCCTATGCATAAAGGAAACCTAAATCATAGTGAACTCTATATCTATCTAACACCCCTCCTCCCCACAATGAATATCGACCAATCACGTTCTTGCTTGACCTGCGGGACCAGCGTTGCAGGCGGGAAGAAAAGCAATGTGGAGCAGCAGCTCACCGCTTCATAAGGAGTGTGACCTTTCCTTCTGGCAGATTCTACACAACACATCAGCCCCATTGAACAGCCTATCGTTCCAGCCTATATACAGCACATGAGGGCCAGAGCTTTACTGTGTGTGTGTTGCAACTTGCATATTTATTTATTGCACTTGACGCACACAGGCTTAATCTCCCCTGGCGACACGGGGGACACGTCCCTCCCACTTTCCGAAATCCCGTTTGTGTCCCCTCACTTTACAAATATGTTTATTATTTTTTAACGCAAGCCGCCATCGCCACGGAAGAGCACACAGCCTCTGTGAGCGTGAGCGAGAGAGTTAGCTAGAGAGAGAGAGAGCGAACGAGAGAGAGAGCTAGCTAGAGCGAGCGAGCGAGAGCTAGCTAGAGAGAGCTAGCTCGAGAGAGAGAGAGAGAGAGAGAGAGAGAGAGAGAGAGAAGAGAGAGAGAGAGAGAGCTAGGGAAAGCACACCTTTATCTATTTAATATAGAAGAAATCATTCCAATGTGTACTATAGGACAGTAACAAATAAAAAACAGTTTAAAAGGAGAGTNTTTCAGTAGCCACTTGTCTGGAAATACCGAAGACCAGAAACGGTTTTGAAAACTTTTGTCACGTAGTGATCGTCTTCTCAATAGAACATCTTTGATAATCATTATCAAAGATGTTCTATTGAGAAGACGATCACTACGTGACAAAAGTTTTCAAAACCGTTTCTGGTCTTCGGTATTTCCAGACAAGTGGCTACTGAAATCAAATCTTACTAACTGCTGTCTGTGCAATTGTGTGTGTATATATATATGTGTATATATATATATATATATATAAAAATAAATAAAAGATTGGCCACTGTACAGCAATGTGTCTTATAGCATTTGAGTTGTCTACTTTTAGTCTGATTTGGTCTTTATATTAGAATTTTAGAGTTTCATACTTATTCATTTCACAGTTGCTCTACAACTACTCAGATTATAACTGCCACCTCCAAAGCTTCCTCCCAGGACCTTTCCAACTGTTTTCTTTCAACACAAGTTGCAGTTAACGATTTGTTATAAATATTGTATTCATTGAACTGAAATCTCCTAATTCTGAACAGGATTCCTCAGAGAGATTGGTGTAATTGATCCGTTTCTGTGTTTTCCAGGTCAGCCCATCAACCCTCAGTGCCGTATCTACCCCGAGGAGATGATCCAGACGGGCATCTCGGCCATCGATGGCATGAACAGCATCGCCCGAGGACAGAAGATCCCCATCTTCTCTGCTGCTGGGCTGCCCCACAACGAGGTGAGACCACAGCTTTATTTCATCAGCTTCAGGATCACACCCACCAGTGCCTTATTACCAGCTTCCTGGGAATCATTTCTGCATGACTTTAAGTACTATCAGAAGTACAGCAGTTCAGCTTTTATTTAATACGTGATTTGTCCATTCATGTATTTAGTTCAAATTACAAATGTATGTTTTTACATAGAGTATAAATATAACAAGAAAAACTAAATCCCTCATCAAATGCCTTTTTTAATAAAAGCACATATTTTTAAGGTAATGTAAAAAATACATATAATAATACATATATAATATTATAAACATAATGGAATGTGAAGTGGCTCGGCTTCCCTCTGGAGCTCTTTGTGCTGCAGGCTGCATTATCCGCTGTAAGAATTTCACAACTGATCCTATATATATCCAGGCGGCCAGGTTATGACAAAGAAGAATGTGTGGGGGTTAAAATAGACGATTCTCCAGCATCGATGTGGACTCTTTTCTTTTTTCACTGTCAATCTCAGTTCCAACATTTTCACAAGAGTGCAATACTATGAGAATAGTAATAATGCAATCTTTACCTGGAGCTCCTGTGTGATTTGTTGTTAGCTATTTCTATTCATACTCTGGATAACTGGCCAAATGTAGCTGTATGTCGTTATCACTCTGCCACTATGGAATCAAATCCCAGGAAATGTCAAAGTGTAGTGGCTTTCAACAGTCTAACAACTCCAAGCAGCAATCCATCAAACAGCCCTCTCCCTCTCCACTGCTCTGAGCATGCATTATAGTCGACATGAAGACAGCATAATCGGCAGTAGATTGCCACAAGATAACCCCTCAACTAACTCAATGCCTCATTTGCTCAAATGTAAATACAATCCTTTTTTTCATGTGTTCACTTCATAATCATTTATTAAGCTACTGGCTAACTGACAGTAAACTAAGCTTCTTCTAATATTCCTGGAACTATGCATGCATACATGTTCCCAAGGTCAAGAATGAACCTCCATGCTCAAATGGAAATAAATGTTTCAATGTTTCCACTTGGAGGGCCAAAATCTAAAGATAAAAGCTTTCATATCATTTAGTTTTTATTTTTGTGGCTGTCTCAGTGGAAATGCTTAACATTGATGACTCAGCTCCTTCACGTGGGTCAGCCGTCTCCCAGTGTCACATGACAACAATTGGACTTCTGCTTCCTCCTTAGGGTTTTCATGTCTCACAATGGAAATATATTACTCAGTTTTACCATAAAGTATATGATAGTTTTTTTTTACAAACTAAAATATCATGTTTAAAAGCATTTCAGGTAAATTCAGAATTTCCTAGTGAGTGGCCATATTTAAAGAAGTGAAACATTAATTACACAAAGAAGAAATAACCTGTGTTTATGGGATGTGTGCTTCAAAGCAGCTGTGCCTGTATTTCTCTGGCTTCTGCTCCAGCATCTGTTTCCATCTTGGTGACGTACAGTTTGCTGCACAAAGCTTTATTGTGGTCCAGCAGAAAGCCAATGAGATCAGGTCATACTTTCCAGATAAACACATTTTGTTTGGCACCATACGCTAGTTTAAGTAGGACAGCTTTGGAAATCTTTTCATGGCAAAAAAACAAACAATGGCGAAGAAACCCCAATATTGATTGATTTAATCTACTGAAGCACGCCTTCACAAAGGAGGCTTCTTGAGTTGTGGCCCATTGGCTGGGCTCGATGTATTTCTGTTTCACTCGTTCAGTCCTGTACACATCAATGCTCAGGGACTACCGGTACATGTAATGCTGAGCGACTGTCGGTATGGTATTTTTTTCAGGTTTTTTTGTAGTTGTTTTGATATGCACTATGTTTGAGTTATGACAGCTTTTATTTGAAATCCCGATGTTATTCTAAGTTAAATAAATAAGCATTTATTAGCTCATTGGATGATTTCTTTTTAAAATAAGTATATTTGGGGTTTTACTGTTTTCTTCTCCGAGACAAATGTATTGTTAAAATGTAGCGAAGCCTGAAAACACTGTAAGCTTTTAAGAAAGTAAAGAGAAAAATATATTTAAAAAATGTTTAAACGGTTATTCTTCAGGACTTTGCTGAATTGGACAATTTTGGAGTGGTTATTGAGAATGCTGAATCCATTTCTCATTTATTCACGATCAAAGTTTTCACCAGAAAGTGGACATATCTGTACCCTCTGTGGGCTGTTTTCGAGTAGGTTTGTGACCATTGGATATAGAGAGCACAAGATCAACATTTGTATCTCTACTTTGGACAATTGTCTTGCAAATAAATAAGCAATCTGTCCAATCCAAATGATCCAGAGTCCCCTAAATCTTCCAAATCGACCACAAATTTGTCAAAATCCGCCCACAGGGAGAACAGATATGGCCACTATCTGGTTAAAACCAGATATGTTCTGATTCAGATTCTGAAAATGTCTGAAATGGACTCGGAATAACCCCCATTCAGGCCAAGCCTTTTTTTTTATACAATTGTCCACATAGGCTATTATGGTAATTAATGGTAATTGATGTAACTTGTGCTAATTGTGAAAATTGCCCAATGTATGCAAGTGAGCATCCAGCAGTTTCTATGTGCTGGTGACCCTACTATACATTCCTAACATAAAACTTTGGTGTACTCAAAATCTCCCGGCTTCACAATAGGACTCTGAGCTTGCAACTACACTTTTACAAGTTTTTGTGTTATGAGCGGCAGTCAATCCCACTTAAAAAACCCAAAGTTTCCTACTGCAGGGCCGTTTGGTGTCGCGCTAATGATGAGCCGCTTGCATGCCATGGGATGGTGTGAAAACTTGTATCATTGGTTTCATTAAGCACATGTCAGAGAGGTCATGCATGCTGCTCTCCTCTATGGGCCAGGTGCTGGACTCAGGGTGCTGGACTCAGGGTGCATGCAGAGGTCAGGCAGAGTTCAGGCAGATCAACCCTGCAGCCATGACTTCATGTGATGAGCGTGAAATTCCTCTTTCAATCCACAAATTCATCAAGTATAACACCAGCTCTTCACTATGCACCAGTTATTAGTTTCACTAAAGCATTGGGTTGTGGTCAGAGATGTCAGAAGTACCCAGATCTTGTACTTAAGTGAAAGTAGAGTATAATACTCTGTTACAAGTAAAAGTCCTGCTAAAGTATAAGCATCCAAGTACACTTAAAGTAGCGACAGTAAAAGTAGTCATTGTGCAGATTGGTCCATTTCAGAATAATATGTATGATATGTTTTATAATGATTGATCATGAAAGTGTTCTCAAAGCTGGTAAAGGTGCAGCTAGGTTGAATGACTTTGTATACTGCAGGGTAGCTTGTGAATTTACTCCAGGTGGAACTAAAGTCTGATTTAACACTTGATTATATTTCACATCATTCATCCACATCTGTAAAGTCACTAAAGGTATTAAATACATGTAGTGGAGTAGGAGTACAAACTAGCTCAAGTAAAGTACAACTATCTCAAAATTGTGCAATGTGCATGGGTACAGTACCTGAGTAAATCTACTCAGTGGTTTGGTATTTATAGAATACTTTAATCATCTACTGATAATCTAAATGTGTTTCATTGTTAACTTATTACAATACATTGATCTACAAGTAAGTATTGGAATAGTAAACTGACTCCAAGCCCATTGGTTTGTAATGAAGATAATGCCTTCAATATTTATTCCTAAAATAAAATGAAAATATGCAAGGCAAGAAGGCAAACGTATTATTCACATTCCCCCACACATGCATGTTAGTTCTTTGAGTTGACATCCAACATGTACCTAAAGTCTTGACTGTGTTTTCTCAGATCGCTGCTCAGATCTGTCGTCAGGCCGGCCTGGTGCAGAAGTCCAAGGATGTGATGGACTACAGTTCTGACAACTTTGCAATTGTCTTTGCAGCCATGGGGGTAAGCAGACAAACTGTAGCGTTCAGTTGACACTTGTTCAGA